>NC_141030.1:15485000-15665000 GCF_052040795.2 Danio rerio
TAAATTATTAATTCAAGTTATGTATGTCCCTGCATTCGTGTGGGTTTCCTCCGGGTACTCAGGTTTCCCCCATAGTCCAAAGACATGCGGTACAGATGAATTGGTTAGACTAAATTGGCTGCAGTGTTTGAGCGTGTATGCATGTTTCCCAAAGATGGGTTGCAGCTGGAAGGGTATCTACTGCATAAAAACATATGCTAGACAAGTTGCCGGTTCATTCCGGTGTGGCGACCCCAAGTTAATAAAGGGACTAAGCAGAAAAGAAAATGACTGAATGAATTATGTATGTTAATAGCTGCTGCTTACCTACATGCTTGAGAATATTTTTTGTGTTCAGCAGAAGATAAAAACTATGGTTTGGAACAAGTGGAGAGAGTAAACGATGACAGATTTTGCTTTTTTCAGTGAACTGTCCCTTTATTATAACATCATTGATGTATCTGATAACTCTTTAACAGGTACTAGAAAACCCATATAGAAATTGTAGGTATTTAAAAAAAAAGTGTTTAGCACACTGTGTGTATGGTGTAAAACAGCTGCAATGGCGCTACCTGTTACACATATTACTTAAATCTCAAACAATAAAAACTGATATGATTTCATTGATACAATGTGAATGTTTGCTTGTATTATATAGTCAATAGACAACCTAAGAACCAATGGAGTTCTTAGTCAATCATCGCCAGTTATGTAGTTGTCCTAATACACACACATGCCAATCATAAGTGGTGCCCCACTCCCCCGCAACACATACACAGACATTAGGGAGCAAAAAATAACCTACTCAGATGAAAACAGCTGTGAGCTCAATTGCAAACCATATATTAATTATATATTGCTGATTTTTTTTGTCAGTAACAGTAATGGCTTGTAACAAGGGAAATAGCAACTTGTTTTATTACTCGTTACTAATAAGAAGTAATTTGTTAGTAACAGATTATTGTAAATCCTTTAAATCCATTACTTTTAATAACAAAATATTATTTTGGGGTGACCTAACCCTTTAGGCCATACATGGGGTTAATTTTAAAACCAGGTTTAACTAGGACTAATATTGAATCCAGAACTGTATAGACAGCTGTCGTGATGTGACTATTTTGGAGGGCAAAAAATACATAATTTTTACTAAACTTGAATGCTTATGAAATATCGTGTTTTTTATCAAAAGATGTGGACTGAATGGTCCTACCATGAGATATATGGCTTCTTCAAACATTTTTGTAATGTAACCTTAAAGAACTGGTATACGTGGTAGAAAACCTTTCCTTCCTTGTCACACTTTGCAGCAACCTGTGATCTTCTATGACTGTCTGACCCTCTTGCAAGTAAAAAAAAGAAGAAAAATCTTTAAATATAATTGGACATGCTTGTCTCTTTTTCTGTGATGGAATTTTAAAATTGCCACAACCCCATGTAGACATGGTATCACTGTGTTTTAGCACACTCCTGGTAGTTTAATGTGAAAAAGAAATAAAGATGGAATAGAAATGAAGATGGCCAAGGCACTTGAAAAGAGAAAGATCCACACTTACATGTTGCCACTGGTCTCGGATGAGTGGTCGGTAGCGAAGGAAGTACTTTAGCGGGAAGGTTTCCACGTCGGGCCATGTACTGGGACTGTTCCAGGTCACCTCCAGTCTTCTTGCATTGTTGGCTACAGGTTTGGCCACCACCTTCTCAGGAGGATCAGGTTTCACTGTTGGACCAAAGAAGCATGGATGTAAGCTTATGGCTTATCAGAGGTATCATATTTAAAGGAATAAATCCCCTTAAATTAATTCTGTCAACAGAATTTCATTTCATCAGTGGAGCACAAATTGAGACGTATAATTAATAGGTAAGTTTGCAAACTACTATGCAAAATAACTCTCATTAGAGTATTAGTAGAGTTTGATTTAGGGTTTATACAAAAATGTCAAGTTAAATGTATGCTAAATTCCATCAGTCACACAAGAAATTCTACATTGTATACTACTACTACTACTATTATTACTACCCAGCAAACATGTTTTGTTTTTAAAAGATATCTAATAGATGTCTAATAGACGTCTAAACATAGTTGTCTTGGCTAAAACAAGGCTAAATTTGAGTTGTTTGTGAAAATTTATTCGATGTCAAAAAATAGGCCAAAACTAAACTAGTCATCAAATAAACAGAAATTAATATTTACACATATAAAGTCTGTCTAATTTGCAGTGGTGGAGAGAGTACTGAAAAAGCATACCTAAGTAAATGTAACATTACTTGCCTAAAAATGTAGTGTGAGATGAGTAAAAGTACCTGTTATAAATATTACTCAAGTTAAAAGTAAAAAGTAGCCCTTTTAAAAGTACTCATGAGTAATGAGTAGTAAGTATTATGCTGTTAAAAGGTGATGCATTTACATGTAATTTGTGGATGTGTGTGTGTGTAAACGTAACATTCTGTAGTGCATTTAGTTATTGCCCAGCAGGCACACAATGTCATAGGAAATTAATATTAGGTTAGATTTAAGTTTCGATGTCAGGTAACCAAAATTCAATGTCTAGCCAGTGTCTAAGGATAAAACTATTTTGATGTCCAATAATGACATCAAATGATGTTGATATTTGGTTAATTTTAGGTTGTTAGAAAGTGACCAAAATCCAATGTCTAGCCAACATCTTAAACCAACATCCTATTGATGTCAAATACTGACATTTATTCATTAGTTATGGTAACCAAAATTCAACGTCTAATAGACGTCATGTTGGTAAGGTTGACACAACGTCAAGCTGTAACATCAGTAGATGTTGATATTTGGTTGGTTTTAGGTTGGACGTTGGACATTGACATCGGGCTGATGTTGAGTTCTGATGTAAACCCGATTTTCATTTCCAAGCAAAATGCAACGTCCCCACAACATTAGGGTACAATATCATTCCGACAGCATGTTGACGTCTTGTGCCTGCTGGGTGTTTAAGGCCATTTAGGTAATGCATTTAGGATGCAAATTAAACATGTATGCTGTGTTTAATGCATGTTTGCGCTTTGTGTATTATCATTTAGCTATTACAGTGATTTCCGTAAAGTGAAAGTACATCAGAGTCGGGAATTTCCCCCTCCATTTCAGTGTTTAAGTCTGTTTTTAAGACTTATCTATTTTCTCTCGCTTTTAATACTGCTTGATAGCTGTTTTATTGCTGTTATTTGTTAAATGTTTCTTTTATACCTCTATGTACAGCACTCTAATTCTTAACTCTTCACTCAGCTTAGGTTGTTTTAAAGGTGTATTATAAATGAATATTGTATTGCATTGTAAATTGCTCCATTTTATTGCTTAGAATTATTACCAAAGTTGGATATAATGTGTTATTGTATTCTAACTAATGTTTGGAGACTGCAGTAATGTAACAAATTACATTTTAAATATGCGTAATTTGATTACAGTTACTAAAGTCAATGCAATTGCATTACTTACGTTACAAATAAAGTTTTTGTTTAAATTAAAACTGCTTATTTTAAATCATGTTTTTCACTGCAACGTCAGTTAATAAGCATTCACTTTTAAATTGCTGGAGAGCACAAGCTAAAAGTAACTGCTGATGAGAGTGCTTGCTTCTTCAAGTGGAAATACAGACATTAAACACAGATAACAACTGACCAATGAGCATCATACTTTGTATGGAATATACACAATTCGGTAGACTAATTACTTTAGACAAACACACAACACCCACACAATGCAGTGCTTTTTCATACTATGGACGTCAGTTGCAGGTATCCAGTTTACTTCTAAATGTTTTCTTTTGTGTTAAAAAAAAATAAAAAAAAACACAAACAGGTTTGAAACAAGTGAATGATGCAAAAATTGTTAAGTTTTAGGTGAACTCGTAATGTCTTTTAAACATGCGAAGCTGCTGTTATCTACCCATTGTAATGCTTTTCAGTGAATATTAAAACACTGAAAGAGCCGCAGTTTATTTTGTATTTTTATAGGTGTTAAATCTTTTAAAAGTAACTTCAAAGTAAAGTAATTAGTATGTAATTAGTATTTGCAGGAGCGTAAAAGGAAAGCTCAATAAAATTCATGACCCCTCCAAATAAGGTAAAAACAGAGCATTTAAACCTAGAACCAACTCTTTTCTGATTCAAATCTTTTCTAGAGAATGTCTGTACTTACTTTAAGCCACATACTATCTATATAGATATCAGATCAAATTAAACATATTATATATAAACGAATCACTACACGGCTTTAATTGTGTATTGCATTTTATAACTTGTCAAAATAAGGAATACTGAAGCAAAATAATGAGTTTACTTATAATGTTTGAATTACTTTTAAGTTTACAGCCTCTGTGTTTTGACTGTTTCTCAAAAAGGAAAAGTTATACTGAATTTGAAATATCACAAAAATAAAATGATGTATGAGCTACTTTTACCATTGTTAGGAAGTCAGAAAATGCCTTTAATATCAAGATGCTAATGGTATTTGAGCTGAGTAAAACAAAAAACACAAACAGAAAGAGCCGAAGATGACAAACGCCACTAGCAAATAGACGGATGATGAATAGTGTTGAGATTTGCTTTTTATGATCCCCGGCTCGTCCCTCTGAGCAGAAAATCGGTTTGACACAACACACACGTCTCCTAAAGAAGCCACACTGTGACATTTTTTCGAGATGTCTTTTGAGCAGCGGCTTCCCCTGAACATTAGGACAGCGTTTCAGAGCTAAGGTTTATGGGAAATAGGCGGAAAGCAACAGAGGCGTCTTTCTCTTCTTTTCGAAGCGCGGATCGTCCAAGGATCATTCTGTTTGCGCCGCGGTTTTAGCTTCGCTCACACACAAACACATCCACACAGGGACAAAGAGATGCTTCTGAGCTCCGTTCCCTTTACTATTCATTGCAGACACATAGTGGGATCAGGATTTACCGCTCAGGCCTTGACCTGGCTTGAGCCAAACTCTCTTTACGACTTTCAAACACTGTTGATGTTGTTTGGATGGCAGCTATTCGGATGCTAATTTTAGCGTCTGGGCAGGATAAGGAGCTAAAAGAGAGCACTAGTCTGGAAAATTTATTTTAATTTTTATTTTATTTCATTTAATTTCATTTAATTTCATTTTTAATTTAATTTAATTTAATTTAATTTAATTTAATTTAATTTAATTTAATTTAATTTAATTTAATTTAATTTAATTTAATTTAATTTAATTTAATTTAGGGCGAAGCAGTGGCGCAGTAGGTAGTGCTGTTGCCTCACAGCAAGAAGGTCGCTGGTTCGAGCCTTGGCTGGATCAGTTGGCGTTTCTGTGTGGAGTTTGCATGTTCTCTCTGCACTCACGTGGATTTCCTCTGGGTGCTCTGGTTTTCCCCACAGTCCGAAGACATGCACTAAGTGTATGTAAATTGGGTTGGCTAAATTGTCTGTAGTGTGTCAGTGTGAATGAGTGTGTATGGATGTTTCCCAGAGATGGGATGCACCTGGAAGAGCATCCGCTGTGTAAAACATGAGCTGGATAAGTTTAGTGTTCATTCCGCTGTGGTGACCCCTCATTAATAAAAGGACTAAGTCGAAAAGAAAATAAATGAATGAATTTAATTTAATTAAGCATTTTATTTCATTTCATTTTAGATTTTATTTTATTTTTAATTTAATTTAATTTTATATTATTTTATTTTTTATTTAAATTAATTACATTTTTTTATTTATTAATTTTAAGTATTTTTTTAGTGTTTAATTTAATTTAATTTAATTTAATTTAATTTAAATTAATTTTGTGAAACATTCTTTAGATAAAATAAATTGGCATTTAGTTTTCATACCACACTATTGCTTTAGTACTTTTTAAAGCACAACCTCACTAGATTTCGATGGTTGGATGTCATCAAGTCTTTTTGTTCTAAATAATTCTAACAACATCTATATTTTTTGGTATATCATCTATTGTTATGTGAACAATGTATGATGTTTTTTTTTTTTTGTTTTTTTTAAGGAATAAAATGATTTTTTAACCAAACAATTAAACTAATAAAACTCTAATATCAAATAATATTTAATATCATTTAAATATACATATACATCTATTTATTCATTTTATGCTTAAAAATCCTTATTTAACCCTAATAAGTGCATTCATAAAGTGGTATATCAACAATATATACCTTTTAAAATGTATACTGATAATAAAAAAAATACATAAAACAAAACAGCAATCAGAATATGCTTGCCCACATGCTTTACTTCTTTTGTAAATCAATGCATTTCTTTGATGTACTTTCATCAGTATCTCCACTACACGTCAGTAAAATGCATGCTAATCATACATTGTCTTCCCCCGAATGAAAAACAAAATGCATTTTAAAAGAAATCTATTTCCTATAAAATATCTGTTAGAACCACAGGGAAAATATTTCCATTGCCAATTCAGTGATCCAGACGGCATTAGCATTTTTATGACTATCAAGCACACATGTATCCATGCATGTAAGTTCTCTATTTAGTTGCCAGAAGCCACTCCATCAACACCAGCAGCCAATTTACTGGAGACATTTTCTTCACTTTTTGTTTGTCTGCATGTGTGTTATTTTTTCCCCCTAGAAAAGAAGATTGTTGTAAGATACCACATGCTATATTAAGGTCCATTTACGCATCCCAGGTACTATAAGTTCAATATAGTGTTACTTGTACTTTTTTGTTTAACCACTTTGAAGTGTTTTCACCAAATGTTGGACTTGTAAATGACTGCATTCTGGAGCCTGTGGTGACATTTTAGCAAAACTGATATTGCTTTCCTTCTTGCATGTTTCAAGAGAATTTAAAAGTATAATGTCCAGTGGTATTAAAAAGTGTTTGCAGAAACAGAAACATGTGGCCGTATCAATAGTTTGTTATAGTGGATCATGGATGTTCCTATATATAATGAAAATGAGTGTAAACTAATTAATATTTATCTAAAAATAACCCATACTCAAAGCTTTACCCTAAACCTAAACCATAGTGCAATTTAAAGGGTTAGTTCACCTAAAATTAAAATTTTGTTATTAAGTGCACTGTAAAAAAAATATATTGCAGACCTTTTTTTGCTTAGCTGAATCAAATCTTAACATATAAGAAAATTTAATTCAAACTTGATTAATATTCAAATAAGCTGTCTTGTTGTCTTGACTTTTTTAATATATTTTTTACAGTGTGGCTTATGTCAATGCTTGACGCTCACACAAACAAATGCACACAGAGTGACATACTCTGAAAAAAACATGTAAAATAATTATACTCATTTGTTAAAAATACATATTTTTTTAACAAATTGAGTAGATGTGGTAGAGAGGTTTATTTTAGCTAGTTTAGTTTATTTTTGCTAATTTAGGAGTGAGTGAGATATCTTTAGGAACCCATAGAACTCTAGTTCACTCCTGAGGTCCGCTGTGAATTAAATATGGGCTAAGTTACAATTATACCAGACAAAAGGGACAGACATAGATGCATTATGAGTTGTACTTTTGAGTTGTGTTTATAAGTTGACATTTGTACTTTTGTGTTTTTAATGTATATGAAATCGGAGACAAGAATTAATATCAACCTCCGCATACAAGATCCTTTCAATCATGAAAAATCATAGTAAGAGCTGAGCGATATGACACACTGCATGAATGTGCATTATATAATCAGCATTTTACATGTGTTTGCTGCCTTATTACAAATGTGTGTGGCAAATATACATGTTAAACTAACAAAATACACATTTAAAGAGTACATGCTGACGATTTCAGTATGGCTAAAAAATAGAGCTGTGCGATATGGCAAAAATCGTAATCTTGATAATTCTTTTCTATATTGAACGATAATGACATATATTTTGATTAAGGTTTTTAACGCTTCCAGTTTTAAAAGAATATCCCAATCATGACTGAAGGTGGATACTGCTGGCAGGAAAGTGAGCTGTTCACAAAACACTGAGTGTAACCACAGTGTTTCTCAACCACATTCCTGGAGGACCACCAGCTCTGCACATTTTCCTTGTCTTCTAAATCATACACAACTGATTCTGTTTAACAGCTCATTAGCAGAGACTAAATGAGCTGTGATGGGTGTGACAGACAATGGAGACACCTGAAACATGATGTGCTGGTGGACCTTCAGGAACGTGGTTGAGAAACACTGCACTAAAGAATACTGGGTGATGCAGCATGAGCTATTTTCGATTGATAATTTTCAGTGGCCACAAATGTGGTGAATCTTTAACTTAAACACAATTATAGATTCCTGTTGTTGCGTATTTCTGATGTGTGTTTAGCACTTAGGAGCAATATCGAGTAAAAATGTCCAGAGCTTATCATTATTAACATAAATTTTATCATGATTCGATATGATATCCTTTATTAGGCCAGCCCTAGCTAAAAATGTCAGGTAAATTGCTATTCAAACTCACATTGGTAGCATTTAACACTTAATTAATGAACATAATCGGCAGCTGAGGTAAACATTGTCAAAGCAGTTTATGTTGTTATGTTTTCAAAATAGAAATCTTGCATGTTGCCGTCCTAGATGGTTAGAACAAAGGCTAGTTTTTCCATGGAAAATAGACCTTTTATCTCATGTTGTGGCATTGTGCTGTCTCATGTTTAGAGAACACGGTGTTAAAAACCTGTTCTATTTTCAAAATAAAACGCTCATAGTAAGTAAAATACAAGCTTAGATCAAATTAAAAATAAAATAAAAACGATCACTATTAAAAATCTCAAGAGGAAACATTGTGGCTAATCAAACGCGGTATTGAGCATGCAAATTAATGATACTTTGTTGGTCATCCAAATTTGTGTTTTGTTCCAATTGGCTTAAATTTCAACAGGATTTACATGAGGACGAAAAAAATAAGAATATTTGTGGCACTTCAATACTGAACTCTTATTTAGCTATGCCTACACTATAAAGCTGAAAAGTTAAGGTAACTCAAATCATTTAAGGAAACCGATTGCAACAAAAAATAATCCTAATAAGTACTGTGAACTTAATCCATTTGAGTAAAAGAAGCTATTTGAGCACAGTAAAACCCGATAAATAAAGAGAACTTAAACCAACTGAGTACTGTAAAACTCAATAAGTTAAGGCAAGTCAGACTGTTTGAGTTGAAATTTTTTTTTTCTGAATTAGTGCATATTGAAAAATGTTGGTAGAGGCAAATTTTCCAATAAACAAGTATTTTGTGTATCCTAATCCCCCAACCACAAAAAAAAAAAAAAAAAAAAAAAAAGATGCAAAACATGGTAAAATTATAGTAAAAATCCTACCTATCGAAGACTCCTCAAAGCTGATGGTGGTTGAAGCTCGACCCAGCGAGTTCACTGCTGTAACATTAACATAGTAAGGAGAGCTGGAGAAAAGTTCCGGAAACTTGACGTGACACCTGTTCTTATGAACTGTATCCCTGGTGACCTCCAAAGGCCTCTGGTTATGTCTGAAAAATATATAAAAAGTGTAAAAAAAAAGATCTAAAACATCTACAAAAGCACTCTTGCATCATGACATTTCATTTTTTCAAAAGAATAGTTAATCAAAAAATGTTACTCTTTTATGGCTCTGAAAAAAAAGTCTGCCGCACATGGTTCTTTCTTGGCGATTAATTTTACGTTCTTGGGAAACTATTCCTTCAACAGCAAGTTCACAAGTTACTGCAGTATGAAATGAATGTATATAATGTCCAGAAGAAACCAACTAACATTATTATTATTCCATTTTGATGTTTTGCAGCAGACATGTTAAATTAAGACTGCCATTTGCTTGCCTTTAGGGTACCATCTGGGCAAAGGCCTTGTCGCTGACCTTTAAACCTCCTGATATCAGCTCTGTGTGTGCATGGCAAAAATCATTTACTGGACTCTGATGAAGCTTTATTGAGGGTAAACTTTGCAAACCTTGCAGCATATTCTGTTATTTTTTAAACATCAATCTTGTGTCGTGCAGATAATGTCTAGCTGTGACATTGTGCTCTTGTATAATGATGTATAATGACCTAAACTGCCAGACTTAATGGATTATTAACTCCTTTAAGGGTTTTTAACAATGCAGGTTATCTGGGGTCAATGTTATTTTCTAATTTAAGTGCAATTAGTTCCTTTTGAGAAGTGATTATTTGTAATTTGTATTCAAATCTGACACATTATCCATTAAAAGAGTAATTAAAAAAATGCATGCTGTGAAAATGTCTGCTAATAATTTGTGCTGTGGGTGATTCTTTTCACAGTGTAAATGAATAGATAAATAAATACATAATGTGTACGTGTCATAAAAATAGTGTTAATATAATCAAATATTTAAAAAGAAAACAGTAAATAGTTTTTATTGAGCCTTTTTCATTTGCAATTTACATGATCCTTTGGAACATGGGTGAAAATGAAACATTTATTTATTTATTTATTTATTTGTTTGTTTGTTTGTTTGTTTGTTTGTTCATCCCTAATTTGTACTATTTTTTCAGCAGCTATTACTCAGTCAGATGACCTTTCAAAAAGTATTAGAATATGCTAATTTACTGTTGACGTTGATCATGAAAGTGAATGCTTGCCACATTTTTAGTATTTACTTATTGCCTTATTTTAGTATCCAATATTATTTTTAAACCATAAAATAAATATAATTCTCTTAAGGTGGGGCCAATGAAGATGTTGCCAGGGCTGGTAAGTAGTTGCCCTGCTACAATATTCAAATAAAATTCTTAATTAGACCATTAAACTTCTTTTATATATCTTTATTTTATTAATATTTCATCCATCACTGGGCCAAGCTTACAGGTGGCCTGTCAAGTACTGACCATGCCCACTCTTATATACTGTACAGTAGCTTCTGAGATCTGATGTGCACATGTTGTGATCATACACATGCCTGTAGCCAGGGGGGGCTCGGGTGGTTCGAACGAAACACCCCTCCATGGCCAAAAGTTCCAGAATTTGACCTTTTAATTATTTTATGTAATTTAATATTATATAATATATTTATTATATAATTCATATATTTATATTTAATATATATTGTAATAAAGTCTAATTTTAAATAGCTCTGGCCCATAATTCGAATCCCATGGAGCCTAAAAGCCACAATAATGTGACGCGAGTCACGTGACATAACATTTGAGTTTTTGATGCGACATCCATACTGAGTAACGCAATGGGTCGAAAAGAGCAAAAAGGCAGAAAAGGCAGGCAGCAGCGTTATTATCGCAAAAAAGTTTACATATGTTCAAAAAGACTCCCAAGCAGGGAAAGGCAAAAGTTACTTAGTTCTTGACAGATGAAAATCTGTCCCTATCCATGAGGTTCTAGGCAAACTATCTGCATTAGCCGTGACATCCTGTATCTTTATTGACTTGTCCAGTACATGACTTCCCTTTCCCTATTTACAGTATGACATTATTTTTTTAAAATAACTGTCCAACGAAGGCTTTAATGGCAAGTAAAGTCCTAAGCTGTCAGATGTCACTTCACTGTATTGTTACAAAAAAAAATTTTGTCTAAATCTTGGATCTTATTTCTGAAACAAAAATTAGCAATTTAAAGGTGTAAAGCACAAGAAGCGGACCATATTAAATTAATTTGAATATATTTTGGCTACTGTTGATATTCAGGAATTTTCAAATGTACTTTTTTTTCCCCCCAAAGAGTCTAGAAATTTTTTTTTTTTTAAATATTATTTTTGTATTATTATAATAATTATTATTATTTATATTATGTTTTAATTATTTTTTTTATTGAACTGGCCGAATTGTGACTAAGGACAGTTGAATGTGCTGGCCAGTTAGTTTTTTGTCTAATAAATGATAGTAGGCAACAGTTTTTTATTTTAAAACTTTAACAGATTGCTATTTTTTCTTGATGAAATATGATGTAATAAATGTGTATTTTTAAAGTTTGTCTTTTTAAAAAAAAAAAATAATGCATTTTTTTCACCAGGCTGGCTACGGGCCTGATACATATTTATGCATGTTCTTTGAGTCAAATAGGCTCAATGTTTACATTTCAGGACATCACATTTAATGTGCTCCAGAATCCAGATGTCTATTATAATGGATTATATACCTTAAAATGTTATTAATGTAAAATAAAATATTGAAATATATTAAAATGCATTCAATGGCCACTTTATTAGGTACACCTCTCCAACTGCTTGTTAATGCAAATTTCTAATCTACTCAATGCATTAAGGTATGTAGACATGGACAAGACGATCTGTTGCAGTTCAGAACAAGCGTCAGAATGGGGAAGAAAGGTTTATTTAAGTGTCTTTGAGTGTAGCATGGTTGCTGGTGCCAGAGAGGCTGGTCTGAGTATTTCAGAAACTGATAAAGTTGACTGTTGGGTTTAGCTTAGCTTACTCAAATCACTTATACCACATGTCTTGGACTGTGGGGGAAAACCCACGCAAACATGGGAAGAACATGCTAACTCCACTGACCTAACCGAGGCTCAAACCAGTGCCCTTCTTGCTGCGAGGCAATCATGCTACCCACTGTGCCACCGTGAAGCCCTTCTTTAATCATGTTAATAATTAAATATATATTTTCTACATCCTACACTCTAAAAAAAAATTCCGTAAAAAAACGGTAAAATGTACTGGCAGCTCATTACACAAATATTTTACCGTAAATTAAAAACGGAAAACTTCTGTTAATTGACAGTGTGTCCACATTAAAAAAACTAAAAAATATCCGTTTTTTGACAGTTAAACTACTGTAAAATAACGAACCATTTTATAGTAATTTAAGGGTTTTCTATATAAAAAAACGGTTATTTTCTGTGTTTTTAAGGGTATACCAACAGTAAAAAAGCGGAACTATTTTGTGTTTTAATAGTATACCTACTGTAAAAAAACAGACAGATTCTGTGTTTTAATAGTATACCTACTGTGAAAAAACAGACAGATTCTGTGTTTTAATAGTATACCTACTGTAAAAAAACAGACAGATTCTGTGTTTTAATTGTATACCTACTGTAAAAAAACAGACAGATTCTGTGTTTTAATTGTATACCTACTGTAAAAAGAGGACTTTTTTGTTTTTTAATAGTATATATACAGTGAAAAAATGAACAGATTCTTTGTTTTAATGGGATACCTACTGTAAAAAAAATATTATTTTACTAATTTAATGCTCTTCAAGCAGCATAGAAATAGCAGTTGGTAAGGATAAACCTATACATATGGGAAATACACTACTAATGGTTTACCATAGTAAAACAAAACATGTATTCCATACTGTATGTGTAGAGAAGCAGTAAATAGTTTGTTAACTGTGAACTTACAATGATTAGTACAAAAACAACTTTGCAATTAAAACAGATTCTTTAATGAATACAAATCATTTGAATTCCAAATAGCAAGTTATACACACAATAAATACATATTGACATGTGAATCACACAGTGAGAAGTCTTGGCAAATAATCTCAAAGCAAATTAGTTTTAAATGTTAGCTTTAAGATAATTGAGGACAAGTGGGCAAATTACAAGTACTTTACATTAAGAAACCAGGTTAACTGCAAGATGGCAGGAAACAGACGATACAACTGGGTCTTCTTCCGCTCCAATACTGATACTTCAATGGCTGTAAAAAAAAAAAAAAAAAAAAAAAAAACATTACTAATGACATTTCACTTACAACTGGGGTAATTCCTTGCATGTCAATAGTTTACACAAATGAAAGTTTTATCATCATCTTCATGTCTCACTCTTGTCATTTCAAGCCTGTCTGACTGACATACTTCCACAGAACAAAATAGGAGAAATAGGAGCAACATTCTTTAAAATATGATATTTTGTGTTTTGCAGAGGAAACAAAGTCATACAGGTTTAAAATGTCAAGAGAGTAGGTAAATTATGAATGATCAATTATTCAGTTTTGGGTGAGAAATCACTTTAAGATTTTTCAAAATAAAGTGTAGGTACTTTTGACAATATTCGGAACAATAATGCAAGAGAGAAACAGTAATATAAACAAACTATGCTGGTAACACTATAATAACTACGGGCTATGATTCATTTATGAAGCATTAGCAAATAGTGAATTCATTATCTGTTAAGCATTAACTCTACATTAATAGATGTTAGCAGTTGGTTATAAATACAGCTGCAAAATTTGCTACAGCTACAGTTTAATAATTGTGTTATCAAACTTAAATGATTGATTTTACATTACTATTTATAGATTAAAAAAAAAAAAAAAAATATATATATATATATATATATATATATATATATATATATATATATATATATATATATATATATATAATATTATATTTAATATTGCATTATTTACAAAATTTCTTCCAGTTGTGGCCTAATCTAAAGTGAGGATTATTTATGATTTATAAATCCTTATAAACGACAGTTAAACCTTGCTGAATAGCAGGAGTGCCAAAATATAACATAAAACTGGATAAAACAACAATAAAATAATTTAATGATATATTACGATGCAACATTTCAGTGTTATTTAGCTATGTTTAAACTGTACAGTAATTTTATTTTAGATAAGATTTATTTTTCATTTAATACAATAAAATGAATTTCATTTTTAGAATATAACTGAATCTTTAATTGTGATTTATAAGGCGATTTACAAAGCATAAACAATCCTCACTTTAGGCTACAAAACTGGATGAAGTTAACAAAAGCACTTATTAAAATAAGTATTGTATATACTTTATATACTTATTTTTTATACTTTATATACAAGTATAACAATTACTATTCATTCATGTATTTTCCTTCAGCTTAGTGTGTGCTCACACTATGTATAGTTGCCTTGAACCAGGCCGAAGCACTCTTGTCCTCCCTCCCGTCTCCCCTGACGTCCCGCACTCACATTGCATTCGAGCCTGAGCACTCTTACATCATCGATGATGCGCTGTTTAGTTTAAGAAGTGCTCTCTCTCAGCACGGAGGAGAATTCTTTAGTTATATTGTTTTAGTCGTTTGGGATGCAGTAACACGCTGTCAAGAATTTCGCCGAACAGATCAGCCACTTTTGATGTTAATAAACAATCATAAACTCCTTGTGCTGCAGGAATAGGAGGTTTGCTAAAGGCGCAGCTGTGGTGCAGTAAGGGGTTTGCGTTCATTGAACAGTAATAGTGGTTAATTTATCCAAATCAAAGTCCCTTGCAAACTGTCATAGATTAAGACACAAACCCCTCACTGCACAACAGCTGCACCTTTAGCAAACCTCCTAGTACCTGCAGCACGTTGACTTTGATTGTTTATGAGTGTCAAAAGTGGCTGATCTGTTCGATGAAATATTTGACTGCGTGTCACTGCATATTGAACAACTAAAACGATATAACAATATAAAGAAATCTCCACTGTGCTGAGTGAGAGCACTTGTTAAACTGAACAGTGCGTTATTGATGATGTAAGCATGCTCAGGCTCGAATGCAATGTGAGTGCGGGTCGTCGGGGGAGACAAGCACGCTTCCAGTTTCAAGGCAACTGTGCATAGCATGAGTACGCCCTTGGAAACACCCATACACACATTTACAAACACACTCATACATAACAGCCAATTAAGTTAATCAATTTCCCTATAGCTTATGTCTTTGGACTGTGGGGGAAACCGGAGCACCCGGAGCTCTTCTTGCTGTGAGGCAACAGTGCTAGCCACTGAGCCACTGTGCTGCCCAACTATTACTATATGCCTGAATAATAAGATATATAAATGTTAGTTTAAATAGTTTATTAACCATTTACTTACACATTCTGAATGATTAGAAAAAAAATACACCAACTATTCTTAAATTACTGGTTTGTAAATAATGCTATACTAAATTTAGTAATGAAAAACTAATCATTAACAAAATATAAAAACAAAATCATTAAGCACATTATAGATGTGCTTATAAGTCAAGATTACAGCATTTGCAGCTGTAGTTATATACTGTATACTAAGGTCTGTTAATGTAGAGTTAAAGCTTAAAAGAACTTTTTGCTAATGCTTAATAAATTAATCAATAGTGTTTAGTTATTATAAAGTATTACCGGTTTGCTTAATTACCTTTAAATCTTCCAAGGATTCTGAAAGTCTTTCTGGTCTGACAGGAATCGAAGGAGTTTAGATGGTATGTTTCTGCTTGGTGCACTTTTTTCTGCTATGGACCTACATTCTGGATAGTTACTCAGCATGCTCCTGTTGTAAATACAACAAACATGTATCAACTTACTTGTCTTATAAAAATGAAATAAACTTAAAAATGTAAAAACATACCTTCATATAAACTCCAGAGTCAGGGCTGCTTCCTTAGGCTACATAATGTTTAGCACATAAGAGACTAAACATGTAGCTCACCACAATTAGGGGACAGCCCAATGATCTTGTTATTGTGACTGTGGACTCTTCTTCTGAAAAAAAGAAAAGAAAAGTGAGTTGTGTGTTGGGTCTGGTACACGTCCACATGGAAAGAACCTATATAAACATATGGTTTAATATAGGTTTTGATTTAGGTTTTTGAAATATGTGACAAATATAAAATTGGCTGTTTTCCTATATTACATGTACATATATGGGTACACATATGCACACCTATGGTAAATTATTAATATTATTAATAATATTATAAATATTATAATTATTATGTAAAATTATTCAAATACATGTCTGCTACATAATTTAAAAGAAATTAAAAAATATATATTTACTTAATCAAATATTACAAGAAATAATTATAGTGCAAGAACAAAAATAAGGCAAAAAAAAACAATAAAGGAAAGAAAAAAAATGTAAAAAAATTATAAACCATTTTGTTTTACATTTCTTTCTTTTCCACTATCTTTATACAAGAAAGAATTGACCTTGAAAATGTTTCAGGAAAACGTGTAGACATCATAGCTTTCCATCTCCTCTCACTTATTTGCCATAGTTAAATTCCATAACATGCCAATAACATGTGATACAAAATTCAAGTGGCACATACATAAGTTTTTCGCATTTTTTAAGTTAGTTCTTACCCAGAGAGCAAACCTACGTTAAATTAACATTGAATAAATGTTAAAACATCAATCAAACTATCATTGAAACAACGTTAAAAAGTCACCACTGATTTTTAGGCAGTTTTCCACCCTGAAATAATGGTAATTCTATGATAATAAATAGACAAAACTGTCCCAAAATCAGCATTTATTCAACCAAAATTAAATCTTATTTTTTTACAATGAACCCAACATTAAATAAAATGTTAAATCAACCACACTATCATACAATTAATGTTGAAATTTAAAGTAGATTTTTAGCCAGTTTTGCATCAAGAAATAAAGTTATTACAATGACGCTAAATAGATTAAACGGTCACAAAATCAGCATGAAGGCCTGGCTCACCATCAAGATGCCCACATTGAAATTGTCTCTCTTATCATCAGGTGGCTAAGAGAGAAAAGAAAAGAGATTCAGCAGTGGACCAGTTATTTCCTTATCACTTTAAACAGACATTACCAAAATAAAGAACTTGTAACATTTCAAATGATGCAAAAATAAATAATAATAATAATAAATAACTGCTTGGTTCATTTAACAGATTACAGTAGCAGGTTAAAAAACCCAGATAAAACACCCACATCAACCCAGTACTTTTTAGTTTGAATACATGTTAACAAAATTCAAAACTTACTGAAGCAAAATGTGTTCATGTAAACACTTAGTAAAAATATAGGTACAAGTAATTGGTTTGCCAAATAATAAAAATAAAAGCATCAATATCAAACAAAAACCCTGACCATTTTACCTCTTAAACTTGGAAGTTTACTGTCATCCCCTGTATTAGGTACAGATGGTCCAGCACAACTGCCTGAGTTCTGAAAGAGCAAAGACATTCTTGGTAAAATGACAATAGATGCAATGCTAAATATAAATCATTTTTTATTTTAATTTTTTGTATTATTTATAAAAATGCAGTACTGACCAGTCAGCATAAATTTTTACACCAACACACCTACAACAAAAATAACACTCATTCAGTTTGAAACATGCAGCACATAGTCTACTTTTATACTTTACAAACTTTGTGGATAATAAAAAAAAAATGAAAACATTTAAAACCCCAGCTGTATTTTATTTCATTTGTCCATATTAATTCAAATTCAGTTTGGATTGAATGTAAGATTTAAGATTTTTATTTAGATTGCTGTGAAAATGTACCTGTACCTTGTACTTATAACCAAAATTACAGAACCTGGAAATCAACAAAGCAAAATATCAGTGAACCTTATATGTACAAAACACTTAAAACCAAACAGAAAAAACGCTGAACATTTTACCTCTTAAACTTCAAAGTTTACCGTCATCTCCTGTATAAGGTACAGAGGGTCCAGCACAACTGCCTGAGTTCTGAAAGAGCAAACACATTCTTGGTAAAATTATAATAGATGCAATGCTAAATATAAATCATTGTTTATTTTTTTGGTTAAAAAATGCAGTACTAACCAGTCAGCATCACTTTTTACACCAACACACCTACAACAAAAATAACACTCATTCAGTTTGAAACATGCAGCACGTAGTCTACTTTTAAACTTCAAACTTTGTAAACAACAAAAAAATGAAAACATTTAAAATCCCAGGTGTATTTTATTTCATTTGTCCATATTAATTCAAATTCAGTTTGGATTGAATGTAAGATTTAAGATTTAACATTTTACCTCTTAAACTTCAAAGTTTACAGTCATCTCCTGTATAAGGTACAGAGGGTCCAGCACAACTGCCTGAGTTCTGAAAGAGCAAACACATTCTTGGTAAAATGACAATAGATGCAATGCTAAATATAAATCATTATTGTTATGGTTAAAAATGCAGTACTAACCAGTCAGCATCAATTTTTACACCAACACACCTACAACAAAAATAACACTCATTCAGTTTGAGACAGTCTACATTTAGACTTCACAAACGTTGTGAATAATAAAAAATGAAAACATTTAAAATCCCAGGTGTATTTTATTTCATTTGTCCGTATTAATTCAAATTCAGTTTGGATTGAATCTAAGAATTTACCTGTAACATGTACTTATAACCAAAATGAAAGAACCTGAAAGTCAACAAAGCAAAATATCAGTGAACCTTATTTGTGCAAATAAAACTCACTTAAAATCTACATAAAAAGATTTCATTTGCGATAACACCATGTGTAGTTCACTCTATTATCAAGGTTTCATTAAAATAAAACTCCTGATCTCCTAATAGTAAAGAAAGTATTGTTTGCTATAATGAATCGAACTGACAATTAGTTTGAAGAATTTTAAGACTGTGGAAGAACAACTCATCTTTATATCTTCATATTAGCTGCCCTTGAGATTCTTAAAAGTGAATAAATAAATATCAATGACAGTTCAACTCGACTACAACAAACATTTAATTGTGTGCTTTAAGGTACACGTTGTATTTGAGGCCGAAAACGCATGACAGTGTAAACACTATAAATACTTTTAAATGTCACACACGTACTGTATCACTCTGTTATCTCTATACACACAAACACACGTCGCGAAATGCGGAGGTTTTTTTTCGTTCCATTTGGCGAGCGTTGTTAAATTCCATAACACTCTCATCAGTTCTTGCTTCTTATTTGCGTCTATTACCCCAGTTTGTCACGCGGGATGAATGAAATGTTCATGAGTTAAAGTGAAACTGCCGAACTGCAGTTAAAGTCAGGCATCCTGCTGATTTGATTCATAAGGGCACTTGTTTGTCAGACGGCTCACCGGTCAGGTATACATCCGCGCTAAAATATCAAAGTATGAAAGTCATCCAGCTCCCAACCCAACGTTGAGAATAGATTAACGGCGATATATTTTTTTTTTACCGCGCGATAAGTCTCGCGTTAACGCAGCACGTTAATGCTGATAACGGCCCACCACTAATAAAAACTTTACGAGTGTGTATTTCCCCTCATACCGAGTTACAAATGCCTCCAATTCACGCGAGTCTAACTTATAACTTACTTAAAAACCAGCAAAGCTGTTCCACTGAAACTCGGTCACACAGCTTAATACGTCGGTCAAACTAAAGCTAACATTTGATAACGTCAGTAAAAATATGAAATTAGTCATTAATATGCAAACAAACACAGACGGTCAGGTGTTACGAGCGTTTGAAACACGTTAACGTTAGTGTTCATTAAAGGTAACGTATATCAACCAAACTACACAGTGACACAAACTTTGAATGCTATCCCTTGTTCAATGCACTGTACAAAGAAAACATTTATATTTCTATAAAATAATTAACATACCTTTTACACTCTTACAGACAAACTGACGTTTACCGTTAATCCAGTCAGGTGCAGAGGGAGTGAGTGGGTGATTGGACGTCACGCCACTTCCCGCGCACGGCAGTTTAGAAAAATACGGACAAACAACTGTAAATGAACAGATATCATATTTACTGATGAGAAAAACGTATAAAAAGGTAAAAAATCATTAGGTAAATGCTTGTTTAAATTACATTTAACCACTCATAGCTCAGTTTGATCTTAATGAAATAAAGTCTGATCTTATTAACAATATTAAACGTAATTCACTGCTGTACTTTCCATGGGCGCTTCATAAAAGACAAAAATCATTTTAAATAACGATAAAAAGGTAATAAAGCAGTCTTTTAACTAAAATATTGTTATATGTTTTATTAATCGTACTTACCAGGGAAAAAACAGAGGAAGAAATATGTCCCGGTGTCCATCAAACGCTGTCTGAGCTGCGATCCCCTTCCCACAATGCAATTCGAAAATGTATATAAACGGAAAAACACCCGTAATACGTGTATACGGAAAAAATCTGTTAAAATATACAGTCATTTAACTGTTATTTTACAGATTTTTTTTACAGTGTATAATGACTTTTTCATTTGTTCATTGTTGTATTGTGGTCCTCTATCGTCGAGTGACAGTATTTGCATTTAAAAAAACAAATTTATTGACAATATTTAATTCAAACATTTAATTTCAGTTGGCTTTTTTGTAGCTTAATGAATGATCAAACAAACAAATGATTACTTTACATTAGATCTCTGTTAAAGGTATTTGCCCGACCCTCTCCCTCTCTTCTCAGATGGGATGGTGGGCCAGATCAAAGGTTACCGTGGGCTAACTTTGGCCCATGGGCCCTAGTTTGGGCATCACTGCCCTAGTTGATTTATTGAAGATGATCATTAAAGATAATCAATTGACTTTTACTTAACTTATTTAGTACTGTTATATTAAATATTTAGTACGTTTTATGTGATATAAGTTTATTGTACTCAATATATATACTCAAAAATGACATGTTTAATTAAAATGGGTTGCAACAACACAAGTCTTACATTTTCTTGGGGACAACCTAATTGTTTATGTTCAGTCCACTTAAATTTGTTAAAAGGATTATGCTAACTAAACAGATTTGTGTTTGGACAACATAATTTGTGTGGAACTCAGCATTTTTTTATAGTGAATATGATTAATATAATTACTTTGTGCAAATTACAAGGATTTTTAAAAGTAATTCTTAAGAGTAATTTTTCTTATTGTAGCATGGGTTTAGATGTTCTCAAATTCTTTGACAGGTGAAAATAAAGGTACTTCATGGTTGCTCATACAGATGTGGACAGACGGCGAGCGAGGGCTTGAGAAAGAGAACTGGAGCTGTAGTCTGTGCAGGGTTATTCCACAGGGGCTTTGGGCTGAGAGTCCACTTATACCGCCTTGAGTTCCAGCACTCAGAGTCAGACAGGCCTAATCAGCTCTCAGCAGACAGTGTCTGACCGCACAGATCACTGATTCAGATGAGCTCAGTGTGTCTCAAAGCCTCTGCTGAACACGAGAGGGCATGACATGACAGACGGAACCAAAGGAGAGCAGAAGGAAGCTGAGGTTGAGCGGGAAGCAAGAGTTGACAGATGGAGTTACAAACAAAGGGAAAGGCAGATTAGTAAATATCTTACTGGACATCGACTTCGAAGTCCGTTGGGATGAACGTTGGATGCTGAAGGTGCCAGCTGCAGTAGAAGCCTCTGGGATAGGTGTTTGATCGACACGTCACCTGCGGTTCCTTGGGAGGAACTGTGGAAAAAGCAAAAGGTAAGAAATGTAAGTACTTTGTCAACTACAACACCTTCAGAAATCCATCAGCGGCCCAAAATACAAGTCTCGGGAGGGTTTTACGATATCCACTGCTTCTTTGGCCGCATAACCCCTTGAACCTCCCCCATTCCAAGCATCAAGTGGGAAAGGAAATGTAATAACCGCCCATGCCCTCCTTCCAGATTAGGGTCCTTTCTTACAGCGCCACTGGACCGTGCCTACGACTGCAAGAATTGAAACTGATGACTTGGACCGGTTGCCTGGGTTACGCATAATATTACTCTTTCCCATGTGTGAAACGGAGAGTGATTTAAGCCTCGTTGGCTGCCGAGCGCTGCCTTCTCTTTCCTCATCTCCATCGGCCCCCGGAGGCCTGACAAACTAGAGCCTGCGAGAAACAAAACCACTTCTAAAGCTCACCTCTAGGCTCCCCTTTGAGCTTTGATTGCGCTAAACAGCATACTAAGCTGCCAGCTTACACACGTTCTTCCCTTGCGTGATTGCGATGAAGTTGGCTTTGAGATTTTTGATGGGGATTTCTATCTTTGCGCTTGTGGGAACATGCAATGCTCTCAAGGCTTGATATAAAAGACACTGAGTGGAGAACTTTTGAAAGTGACTTTAAGCCTTATATGATCCATTTTATTAGTGGCGCTTGCTAAGGTTAGCATGAATAATATTGCAAATACTCTAACCTGCATGTGAAACTTGGCACAAAACTTGCAACCCTTAGTTTTATGTACTGATTGTGGGTGTCTATTCCTGCTACTGGAAGATTGTCACATTGAGTATGTTTACATGGACACCAATAATCAGATTTTTGATTAATACTATACTCTGATTAAGAGTCTACCATGTAAATCGATTGTCCTTTTGATGAATTTGATCCTATAAATGAACTAAACAAAATCTAATTAAGACACATGTAATATGCCAATTTTAGCCACATTGTTGAAGTGCAATACAGACATGTAAATACCTTAATCAAACTATTACAATGGTTTAAGATTTTGTGACAGGATAGTCTATACACACGGGGCTGTTTGACATTATTCTCTGCACCTACTGAGTCAGTGAAGGACCACCGACAACTGCATCATGAAATGCGGAGGATTTTTATTTCCCATACAGCCTGCAGTATCAAATTCCATTAAAACAAACTCTTCCAGCAGTTTATACTCGCATCCAATATCTCGCTTGTCATAGGGGTTTAATTGAAATGTTCCTGAATGAAAGTGAAAGTGCCAAACTGTAGTTGAAGTCAACAAATTAAAAATGAAGAACACCCTACATTACAAGGAAATGTGGATAGTGTGGTGACACAATGACGTTAATCAAATTATGCAATAACATGTGAAACTGGATCATAAAAAGAACATTTCAAAAGCAACTCATGTAAACACCTTACTAATATAATTGTCTTATCAAAATTAAGCCAAATAAAATGATTACTGATGTTCATGTAAACATATAGTCAATGTCTAACACACTTAACTGTACTTTCTAGTAGCTATAAAGTTCTTAATTAGCTGGTTCAGGTATGGTTAATCAGAACAGCAGTTAAACTCAGCAAGATAGTGACAAGGGATGGGTACCGAAACTCAGTACTTCGGTACTATCGGTATCGGTTCTACATTATAAAAGACCGAAGTATCGATAAACTCTGATGTTAATACTGCTGCTATCTGGATATTTATTGCTGTATAAACATCATTTACAGTAGCATAATTTAACTGACCAACCTTTTCTAATTTGTGATATTTCATATTCATCGGCACAGTTGGCAATGTTACATGAGTAATGTTCATGTTTTATGGCGAGCGCGTCAGTAAAAGCCTCCACAGTTTTGGCTGCACAGGTGCACTCAGTGGAGGCTTGCCAAACGGATTGTATTTCCAGAGTGAACAGTGACAATGCTAGTTGAGACACCGCAACAAGTTGTTTTCTGGTATAAGTGGAAACGCAAGCAATCTGACCAAATGAAAGTATATCTTTCAGAAGTGCAATAAGTGCAGTAAGACAAATAAAACGTTTTTGACTCCCTAGCTACTACAGTAATGTTACATCATCTACATCATTGTGCCAGCAGTCAATCACCTAAATTAGTATATTATTAATAGTTAAATAAACACACACTTTCAAAGTGATGGGTTGCAGCTGGAAGGGCATCCGTTGCATAAAACATATGCTGGATAAGTTGGCGGTTCATTCCCGCTGTGGCGACCCCAGATTAATAGAGGGACTAAGTCGAATAGAAAATGAATGAATGAATCGATAAACACACACATTTGGTTATAATGAAAACAGTGTAAATATTTCTGCAGTAGCCTAAACAAATCTTAAACATTAAAAATGTTTTTACATCAGCTGTATTGACAAATATAGCATATGAATAGCCTAATACAAAAACTATGCTTAATAAGAAAATATTTATTTGTTTTACAATTATTTGTTGTTTTATTTAACATAAAAAAGTAAAAATACAATAAAGTGTTGTTAATTTCAGTCAATAATTTTTTTCGTAAAAAAAAAGAAAAAAAAACACTACAAAATGTACTGATAAGACAACCGTTAAAGTACCGAACAGATAAGTGGTATTGATAAAAGTAGTAATGCTGTTAAAACCTTAACGATACCCATCCCTAATAGTGACATTCCAGAAATAGGGTTGGACACCTGCTGTAGACAATACACATATTTAAATAATTGAGTTATGCTATTTTTTTTATTTTAATTTTTTCATCTGGGCATTTAGTAACCACCAAGAATGCCCGGGAAAGCATACTGTAACACCGTTTTTGCTAACCAGAATTACTACACTAAACTTTTTATTATAATGACAAGAACAAACTTAAAGTAGCACTCCACTTTTTATTCAAATTCAACAAAGAGTTTGGGTAATTTAAAGCTTAACTCGTTTTTAGTTAGACAGTGTAGCAAGTTTGACATAAAATGAAAAGCTGCTAGAGTTAAGCTTTAAATAGAACAATTATCAAAACACTTGTTTAACAATTTATGGAGCAAGATGCTATTGGTCTGATCCTTTTTCTAATTATGTTAAACTAAGCTAAAAGTGCTCCCACGAGACCAAAAAAATGGTGGATCAGTGTGAATGGGTGCACAGATATATAAATTTGCATTTGCAGACAGACAGTTTGGTATACTTATCAAAGTTATTCATTTTCGGCCTCAAAAATTTAAATTTAAATTTAAATAAATGTTAACTTTTTTAGTCTTATGCCTTACTCAGAATATAAAAAATACATATGAATATTTTTCATAGGGCTATTTTTCATTTAGATCATTTACTTTATTTTTTACTAGTGGAATGTGAGGAGACTTTCAACCAGTACAGCAAGAATGTTTCTGAAGACGATCACCTACTGCACCTTTAAGCGATGAAGAATCATGTACAAATCGAGTACTAATTTATCTCAATGTGAGTTACCTAAAATTAGCAGTGTGGGAAATTGAGGACACAGGAGATAGTGGAACACTTGTTAAAAGAGAGGAGGAGTCTGGAGCATGATGCGTTTGACCTGACATTCCAATCATGTGCTGCTACCTCAGTGCTTAGACAGTTTCTCCTCAGGAGGTGCATTCCTCCATAGAGTTCAGCCTGCAGGAGGCCTTCCTCACCCTCAGGCCAAATGGGCACACTGACAGCTCATGGACCCTCATCTTTGGCTGCTATAAACACCGGAACCCTCCCCTTTCACTTCCCCACCCTTCCCAAAAGAAAGCACACGGTCATCCGCATAGTGGAAGATCTCAAAGACATTCTCCAAAGAGGCAAAAGCGGCAAAACAAAAGATGGTTGCTTTTTTCTGAGAGAATTTGCAACCTAGCAACACCTCTATTGTTTCCTTTATGCTTTTTTTTTTTTTGCTTTCCTCCTTTTTTGTTGGACAGAATGTTGTTGAAGGGACAACAAAGACATATCTCAGCATTCTTCCTCATGTGTGATTTCATCTAAGCTACCGGTGCCAAAAGAACAGCATTAGCAAGAGATGGGGAGAAACCGAACAAAAGTGACACTCAAGCCATCTTAGTAAAAGTAGCTCTTAATAAAAAAAGAGTAGAAAACTAATGGAAAGGCTTAAATAGCAAACATGTAATTTACAAATGTAATGTAAATGTATTATTTAAAAATTTACATTTTTATTATGCTTTTTTTCACGTATTTAAGGTGTTTTCACACATACTGTATATTTTTGTTTCTGAACCTTTTGCGTTTCCCCAGTTAGCGCGGTTTGTTTGATATATGTGAATCCAGGAATCGCACTCGGATCCATGCCAAAACAATCGGTCTGAGATTGCCTGAATGATATGGTATCATCAAAACTCAAAACTGTATAGTGTGGATTGATTGTAGTGAGAAAGCAATGTGATCCTAACCAGGCTGTATATAAGTATATTATGAGTATATGAAGAAAGAAGTATTAGTAGGGAGTACGTAATTCCTACTGGTAAATGTGCGTTTAATTTCAAAAACGAAAGTGAATGCATGTTGAACTATTGATGAGAGCTGTTAATCTGTTAAGAAAATTGACAGAACAGTAATCTTGGTTTATCTATTTATTTCTCTCTATAATTTAAAGCCTACAATGTATAATTCCAGCCAACGGCTATGTACGATAAAGGCTTACCTCTCATTTATACTTGGTGATGATATCTCAGAGTGTTCATATATTCATTCATTTTCTTTTCAGCTTAGTCCCTTTATTAATCTGGGGTCGCCACAGCAGATTGAATGGGGATGCCTTTGCCACTGCAACTTATCACTGGGAAACAACCATACACACTCATTCACACACATACACTACAGACATTTACCCAATTCACCTGTACTGCAAATCTTTGGACTGTGGGTTAAACCGGAGCACCCGGAGGAAACCCATGGTAATGTGGGGAAAAAATGCAAACTCCACACAATGTCAACTGACCCAGCTGAGGCTTAAACCAGTGACCTTCCTGTTATGAGGCGACAGCACTACCTACTGCACCCCAGCATTACCTTGTCTGAGGGTGTCACCATTCAAAATGAAAGCGCAGCTTTTTGCTTTTGTCTTTAATCTCAATGCCATTAATTAAAATAAGGTTGCATGACAGCTGACCGGGAATCTGAAAAATAAACTTTCAAACTCTGACTAATGTGACGAGAATTTACTTGCAATGGAATTGTTTTAGCTATTTTGGTCCATTTAGAAACTTTGGCTTGTGAAAGTGAACTGCACCAAAAACAAAGTGCAACACTGTAACAATCTTAATCCCTGTTTCAGAAAAAAAAAAAAAAAAAAAAAAAAACAATCAATCTACAGGTTTTAAAGCACCCTTAGGCCCAATCCCAATTCTACCCCTTAGCCCTTCTTCTTCCCCATACCCCTCATTTTGCATGTTCATGTTAAGACGTAGGGCTGTCCCAATTCTTTTTAGCTTGATGAGGTAAGGCTAAGGGGAAGGGCTAGGTAGCCTTTTAAACAGATTTTTCAGGACCACACTCGAAACCAAGGGGTACAAAAATTTCCCAGAATTCACCATCTACATTGGCAGCATGGCTGCTCAAGGGAATAAGGAGATGCACAAAGTTTTTTTTTTTATTTTGTATTTTTTGTCATTACTACGAATTTTTAAAACAAACAAGCACATGTTTTAATACATTTTAAAAAGTGTGCGTGTTTTACAATCATGCTTAAAAAAATCTATAATCTCTAATAATAACTCCTGTATAGTATTTCCACAACATACTTTCACATCTGTCACTCGATGACTCTCGAATACCCTGTCAGAAAAGTATAGTTGTTGCAAATGACCGTTTTACACTGTGTCTGGTTTAATGTTAATGTTGTTTTTGTGTGTTTACATGCAGTAGATGAAAATGGCCACGGTGTAAATCAACAGTACAATGACAATCTTCTTGCCACAGTACATCATTATAACAACATGATGTCATTGCCTTCAGTGATTTCCTGAAGATAAATATAAAATAAGACTGGAATAACTACAGCTGTTACCATCATTGATCTCATATGAAGTAAGAGATTGCCATATCATATGATGACGTATGCAGGTGTTGTGGTGGTGTCCCATGTCTTAGGGGGTAAAAATTTAAACCCTTCCCCTTTACACTCTGTTTCAAGGGCCAAGGGGAAGATATAGGCGTACAAAAATAGAATTGGGATTGGGTCCAAGTCTCATTTCGCCATGCTAAAACCATTCCATCAAAGTAAAACGATTCATGCAAAGGTATTAAAGTAAAATTGTTTGCTAAATATTGTGCAATTCATCAAATCTTCTGCACCAATAAAAACTAGACTGACTGATATATTGTGAATGCATGAGCAATTATTTTACTTTCCTCAACATTTGCTTTGCATTTAAATGCATAATAAAAGAAAATGCATGGGACTAGCCCTAAAATTTCCCTCCCAAATCTCTGTGATGTCAGTACGTTCAGCAAGATCTCACTTAATGCAACCATAACCCTACAGAGTGCTGTCATATCATATGCAGGCCTCGAAAATGATCTCTTCCAAACTACTTGTACCAAAAGTGAAACTTCAGTACTATTTGTAATAAAAGCTGATAATTGCAGAGGTCAATGAAGAGGTGCAATTTAGCTGTCAGACGAAGTACATTTACTGATGAAAAAAAGTCCTTCTCAGACATCCGGAGTCCTGTTTTTCTATGCTGACACAATTTAAATGAAACATACGAAAACAGTTGCCTTTGACCTTGGCTGCTTATTCTTTAACCCCACTTTAAATCTGAACCGTGCTTGTCACTCAGCGTGCTGAAAGCATCATGTGTGATACGACGACCCCAGGCGCATCAGGTAAACTCTCTCACACTCTCAACAAATCCAGTTGGTCATGCAAAAACCAAAAGGAAAAGCTTCGCTATTGGCCCCCTGTGATGCTGGCTGTCTGCTCCCTAATCTGAGGCCATTAAAAGACCAGCACAATAAAAGGCCTGGTTTCAGGGGTCAGTTGACAAATGTCAAGCCGCCAGGCCACATGAAAGGCGGGTGAGTGAATCCCAGGCGACCACCACTATCATCACTAACTGCTGATCTGTCAAAGCCGGGTTTGAGCCCCCCCTCAATAACATGTCTGGAATGTGGACTATGTGCTCGACAATTGAAAGCAGTGGCAGGAGCAGCACAGGGAATGGGGGTCAAGTTGCATTGAAGGCCTCTACCTGCAAAAAAAGTGCAGATCAGTCAGAGGAAACACCTAACGCTGTCTAGACCAGCAACTAATACACCATCAGACAAATTTGGCAAGTGGTTATTAATCTTGAAGCATGCTGTGGGTGTTTGAAAGCTTGCAGAGCCATAATTATTTGATTTGAGTACAATAAAAAAAACGTTGTCTACTACAATTGGATTTGCAATGATACACGCAGGGTTTTATTTTAAATATTTGCTTAAAAGTAGCACTCCATTTATTTAAACAGGCTCAATTTACGACTCAAACATATACGTACCACCAGATGCATAATATCATTGCACATTCAGCTAGATGCTAATGGTATAATCCAATAAAATAATCCATGCAAAGCTAAGCTAAAAGTGCTAAGCTAAGCTAAATGGTAAAACTCAATAGTTTAACTCTAGGGGACTTGTAAAATTTACAAAACATTTTTTTTTCCAAAAACACAGTGTTCCTCAAAAACTTTTAGTTGCTTTACTATAAAACATCTCGCATACATCATTTCAATTATACTCAGGTTGAAAATTAATTATAATAGTTGGTCATTACAGACTTTTATAAGGTGTTTTCTAAGGTTTTTCTACACTACCTGACAAAAGCCTCTGACAAAAATTACTGCATCCATATATCTCTGCAATGACTCAAATAACTTTTTAATAAAGTCATCTAGAATGGCAAGGAAAGAATTATTGCAGGACTTCCAGAGTCCATCAAGATTTGTTGGATTCATCTTCAATGCCTCCTCCTTCATATTACCCCAGACATGCTCAATAATGTTCATGTCTGGGGACTAGGCTGGCCAATCCTGGAGCACCTTGACCTTCTTTGCTTTCATGAACTTTGATGTGGAGGCTGATGTATGAGAAGGAGCGCTATCCTGCTAAAGAATTTGCCCTCTCCTGTGGTTTTTAACGTAATGGGCAGCACAAATGTCTTGATAACTCAGGCTGTTGATGTTGCCATCCATTCAGTGTCCTTCTTTGACCCCAAACCATGATTTTTCCTTTACCAAACTTGACTGATTTCTATGAGAATCTTGGGTCCATGCGGGTTTCAATAGGTCTTCTGCAATAATTGTGATGATTGGTATGCACTTTAACAGATGATTCATCTGAAAAATCTACCTTCTGCCACTTTTCTATATGATCAACTAAGATTCAAGTTGCTCTTACAAACTGGGATTGCTGACAAAATGAGTGAGTTTGAGCCACTTGTACATTAAGGTAGCGTTCAGAAAAAACTAAATACCAGTGAAGAAACTTGACACAGAGGAACATAAACAATTTACGGCCAGCTAGTGTTTCAGAAGTGTTATTACAGAGCAACAGAAACAGCACGCAGAAGTATAAATGCACGGCAACGCACAGGGCATGGGTCGTGGGTCACGCCAATCACTCGACGCAGAAGTATAACCCATGCTTTAGGGGTGGAGTTAGAGTGCCAATCTCCTTTCAAAAATGGTACAATTTTGCCTAAACTAAATCATATGAATTTGTAAAATTAAGCTACTATTCTGCCAATACATAAAATACATACAGTTGAAGTCAGAATTATTAATTTTCTTCTAAAAAATATTTCCCAAATAATGTTTAATAGAGCAAGGACATTTTTTTACAGTATGTCTGATAATATATTTTTTTTATTCTGAGGAAAGTCTTATTTTTTATTTCAGCTAGAATAAAAGCAGTTTTTAAATTTTAAAAACCCATTTTAAACTCAAAATTATTAGCCCCTTTAAGTATTTTTTTCGATAGTCTACAGAACAAACCATTGATATACAGTAACTTGCCTAATTACCCTGACCTGCCTAGTTAACCTAATTAAGCCTTTAAATGTCACTTTAAGCTGTATAGAAGTGTCTTAAAAAATGTCTAGTTTGATGACATCATTTACTGTCATCATGGCAAAAATAAAATAAATCTGTTATTAGAAATTAGTTATTAAAACTATTATGTTTAGAAATGTGTTGAAAAAAATCTGCTCTCCATTAAACAGAAGTTGGAAAAAATTAACAGCTGGGCTAATAATTCAGAAGGGTAATAATTCTGACTTCAACTGTTTGTTTTATCAGGAAAAAAAAAAAAAAAAAAAAAACTCATTAGTGCATTATATTAGTGTATTATAATTATGTTATACTGTACAGCCATCATTATATATTAACCATTAATCACCTTGTTTAATACAATAACCTTGCCTTGATTAATACATCCATATAACATGGATATCATAGAACTTGCCTTATCACTTGTTTTTTTTTTAATTAAACAAAACAAAACAAATAAAAAAACAAAACAAAACAAATGAAAAAACAAAACAAAACAAAACAAAACAAAACAAAACAAAACAAAACAAAACAAAACAAAACAAAACAAAACAAAACAAAACAAAACAAAAACATTTCTGGTGACTTCAAATTTTGCTTTTAATTTTGCATCTTCAATTCAAGACTAGGATTTGGGACGGTAGGGTCTTCAAACAGGCAAAGCCATCATCATAAATTAGTCACAGAGCTTGTCCTGTGCAGAAAGTGCCTGGCTGGCATCTTGTCAAGGAACAGCTTTGCTCCATCTGTGCATGCATGCAAATTTATCTTATGCCCCGGAATCTAATCGAAAGTCCAATATAAAAAAAGCCTCATAAATCCTTGACAGAGGTGCTTGAATAGGAGTGAGGCTGAGGTCCACAGCTAGAGACCATCTAAATGAATTGTTCTCTCACAAGTGCTAATAAATCATCAATCTCCTCTGAGTATGTACTCTATGTCATGGATGTACAGGAACTGAGCATAAGCCACAAAATCTATCCTGGTTCCTTTTTTAAGGACAAAACAAGGCAGCACTTTACTCATGCTGTGTTTTGTCGATGAAACATTTCTACTCTGTACCATATGTTCCGGCGTACTGTCCAGACAGACAGAGCTGTGCAAGTGGGACAGGAAAAAGCTAGTCAGCAATCTTTAGCAAAACAATTTCAAAGCATCACACAAGCTAAATCCACCATGGTACACTGACAATAAATCTAAGAGTAATACACTGTGCAGTGTTAACAGCCCGTGGGGTTAACAATCCATTTAACAGTGAAAGCTGTAGAAAAACATGGGACATACTTTGTTTTAAAAAGGCCCTTTTCGTAGCAAAGGTGCTGTTGTTTTCACTCAACGTGTGTTCAGTCAGGGTGGTCTAGTAATGTAAACTAGCTCTCGACAGTTTCAGATCACTAAAATTCAACTATTTAGCTTACCCATCAAAAGAATAATTTAATATGACATGTTCCTATCATTTTAAAAGCTACAAGAAGCAAGTAAGTAATAAAACAGCTATGGGTTATATGTACAACAACATTCAATTAGCTTAATATGCAACATTCCCTCCAGGTTTACAAAGCAGTTCTTATAACTGCTCATGTTTAAAGCTGAGCTGTTTGATGCTTGAAGACAAACCTTTCAAGAAAAATGAAAGCATTCCTGGAAATCCACAAAACATCTGGGTCAACATTATCACTAGTCATCCCTTTTAGCTTTCCAGGACCAAAACATCTAAACTACATGCACTTGCAATGACAAAAACACGCTGAGGTGATTTTCAAAGGTAGCAACACAAGCTGTACTTTGCAAAGACTAGAGCAGGGACCATCTGTACAGGGGCGGAATACATGAATAATACTTTGAGTCTTTAAACCTCAAGGCAGTAATTTTATATTGAAGCCATTAGCGTGTGGTGGGAATAAATAGCAGTTCCGTTTCCTCAGGCCCTCTCTTGTGCTGTCCCCCTAACCATCCGTTTATTGTTGAGACAAAGGGATGTTTGAGACATTGTGACGTAAGAAAATGTTCTGGTCACTCCTGGGGGAATTCCTAGCATAGGGGTTGGCTTTGTGACCTACATGTAGCTTGAAAGTGAATCCTGACTTGAAATAAAAGAATACTTCACAGTACTAGAAAACAGACACAAGTTGGAGTAGGTACAGTCATTGTGGGTTCTTTTCATATTAGCAACATCATCAGGCAGTTCATCCAAGACTGAAGTCCTATCTAAATGAATAGAGGAACCTTCGAATCTTGAGAACCACTTGCAAATCAGCAACAAAATCTGAAGTGAACCCTCCTGTTGTAGTGGCTAATTATGTTTTTAAAAAAGTTATTTCAAGTTTGCTCAAGCAACTGCGGATGTGGAGGCAGATTGGGTGTGTGTTTGTCTGAATAACACAGCTGAGAATCAGGTTAGAAACTGCACTGTGGTGTTAGTAGCCTACAGTTAACCAGCCACTGAGATTGGATACAATACCAAAGTTGTTGACCCGGGGGTGAGGACCAGGGTAGGGGTGAAATTATGGGAGCTTTCCGGTAGAAGTAACAAAACGGGAGGATGTTGTCGGTCTGAACTACGGGAGATTTCCAGTAAAAAAAGGGAGCATTTTATAAACACTGGAAAAACACAGACAGAACTCGTGGCAAAGACTGGAGGATGACACTGGAAGGATGTAATTTTTGATGTAACATCAGTTCACTGGTCAAAATCCATGCAGGCACAAGTGAATCTGTACAGACTCCTTCCCCCTAAAATTGTTTGGCTATGAAGAATGACAACTGGCTATTTTTTACCAGTAGGTGGAACTTCCTACACTCAGCCATACTGAGCATTGCACATTTCCCCATTCATAGTAATTCTAGTTAACTATAGTCTTTGGTACAGTTGACTAATCTACTCTCTGACCCCATCTTTGAACGTTTTGCACCAGCTTCGAATGTTATTACTTGATTGAATAGACATTATCAGTGGTTATTTTATGATAGATATGGACCAGTGAAGGCTTTTGGCACCTACTGATAGACTCAGAAGGCTGTTATCATCAATCCACATGCTAAATTAGCTATACTAATAGAAAAGACTCCAGATCCAAATATGTTTTTACACTATTGCGACAGTTGGGTTTAGGGTTGGGGTAGGGGTAGACATTGATAAAATATTATTAATGGGAAATGTAATGAATAATATAAATAATTATCATGGTTAATCAGCTTTACTAATAGAAGACTCTAGATCCAGATCTGTTTTTACATTACTGAGACGTTGGGTTTAGGGTCGCGGTAAGGGTAGACATTAATAAAATTGAATAGATAATATATATAAATCTCGTTAACTTCCAGCCCCAGCCATATCTGATCTATGATTGATTAACCCTGTGGATAGATGATAGGAGACTTCTGAGCGTATCAGTAGCCATAGAAGTCCCCTACCGGCCAATATCTATCAGCTTATAACAAGTTTTGTGCATTAAATTTGTTTAAGCCAGTAGATCGTTCTATTCAACAAATATACCTTAAACAGCTATAATCAATGTTTATGGCCTTCCCTGCATGTTAATTAAATGCACATTAGTGATCTACCTTTAAGACAATGTTGTTCAATTATTTTCCCAGAGAGTTTATCTCCAGCACACCTACAGTACCTTGAAGTTGCAAGTGATCCCAAAGACCCTGATTAGCTGGTTTAGATGTGTTTAATTAGGATTAGGGCTGAACACTGCTGGAAGGTGGGTTTTTAGGAACAGGATAGGACACCCCTGCTTAAAGATATTGTTGTAGAACTAGCGTTCTTCCATGGAGAATTTCTACAGGATATAATGGCACTAGAGGTCTGCAATACTAATATATATATATATATATATATATATATATATATATATATATATATATATATATATATATATATATATATATATATATTTTTTTTTTTTTTTTTTTTTTTTAGTTTATTTGTTTACAGGGTCAATGCACATTAATAAACATTACTGTAAAATGTGCCAGAATTAGCCAAGAATGGCTATTTTTCATCCGTAGACCCTTTACAGAATGTTAAAAAGTCACACCTAAAATAGAAGCACAACATTAAACATTAAATACACTTTCATAAGAAATACAGTTAAAAAAGTAAAGAAAAGAAAAAAAAAATATATATATATATACATACACACACTAATATATATATATATATATATATATATATATGATTTTTTCGCTCTACTTTCACATTTGTGATATTTGTTTATTGCTCATATACTATCAGATAAGTAGCTCATATACTGTCAGATAAGTATAAGAGTTATTTGTTCATGAAATACACCAATACGGTTCTTAAGATCATTTCACTTGAGCCAGTCAAAGTGGTTACCAGCACACTGGAAAGGAAGACCATGAGTGCATATATATCGTCTTTGTATCTCCTGAGGTCCACAGAAGAGACAGACAATTCCTTTTGTTTCTTCCACCCATTCAGTCACAAAGTTAAAGAACCCAGGGCTGCAGGGACAGGGAGGGGGTAAGTCATCAGGGGGAGTTAGGATCTGAAGTGGGCCATCATGAGAGGCTAATTTGACAGAAATGCAGGGAGGAAGACTGATGATTGCTGGGCATGTGGTTGGAAAACAAAGAGGGTGGAGCTGATGGATGAAGGAGGGGTGGGAGAGGTAAATGGACACAACAGTATGGACAAAGTAAAGGCTGAACAGTGTTTGGGTGGTCTTTGAGCCTCTGTGGACAATCCTGAGAAAGTGTTTTCTTTGCTCTGCCTTAACAATTCCGTGAAATGCAAGATAATTGTCTCTTACTGTAAATATGAATGTGTTTTTGTGTCGCCCGTGGGTGTCTATGTTTTGTAGAGTTCAATTATTATTATGCATGCCTCCTGGGAACCGAGAGTGTCTGTGTTTGGAATAGATGAGTCTTGGCAGGGGTGTTATTAATCAAGAACACTGAGCAATGTGTTTGCACTTAGCCACGATTATTAGCAAGTCAAATGCCAAGCTTGACATGATGTCAAAAAAGTATTGCATACAAGTTAATTCTAATTTGAACCTCTGACAATCTACAGAGGTGTAAACACTCACTTTTAAAATAGAGCGAGAGTGCATTCATATAATTATGTTATGTGTTTAACAAATGCACAATAACTGAACAAATTCAGCTCACGCCATAAGTTTCCTCAGTCTTATCCTCTCCTCGGTTTTATTAATTACCTAGCCTGGCTAGCTGAACTTCCACAACGACTAACTAAGTTGGTAACTAGTTTTACTGATTGGCCAGTTTTTTTAAAGTGAGAGAAGTAATCATCAGGTTGTAGCTAACAGACCACTTAATATCCAATGACTCATTGCTCTCCAATTAGTCAAGGATTATTTAGCAGTGAGGATGGACAGGACTCAATGCAATATCAAGCTGTTCAATGATTCAATATTCCCTCAAAATCCCCCAGGATGGTGCTTTTTTTGAATGTCTGTGAACAGCTGGGAAGTTGGTCCAGTCTACAGTAGGGCGGGTGATGGTGGATGGCCAGTCTAATATTCCAGAGAGAGTCAGAGGATAAATGGTGTTCATTGTGTAGACGGAGTTCCCTGTCATTCCACAGTCATGCTAATGGCTTTAATCTGACAGTGGGCTCTGGTAGTCGGCTCTTTGCTCCTTGCCTTTTTTTGACGTCCCGCCATCCCACCACCCCCAGCCCCTACACATTCCTGTCCCCCGTGTCATCCGCAAGGAACGGGCGGTATTACATGCCTGTTTGTTCCCTTTGTCATATAGCCTTCCCAGCTATTAGGGTTTGATTTAGGAGGGGCAGTGGTTTGGGGGTTAAAGACTGAGAAAAGCGGGTGATGTGGACGGGAGGATGGTGGGTTTCTGTCTGAAACCACTAAGCTCAAACTCTGGCCCACATTCACTCTACCCCTGCTGATCACTAGCCATTGTTTCTGATCAGCCAGGAATTTACTCATGCAAAGCTCTCTTTGATTTAAAAGAAAAAGACAGTTCAATATGTTAGTTGAAGACGTGGTGGAAGGGAGTGTATATTGCACTCTGTTGAGGTTGATCCAATGAAAAAAGCAGCAGAGATTTTGCCTAGTCTCACTCTGGCAACTAGGGCGATGAACCTAAAGATTTCCAGAGCCACCTACAGTAGGTCTGATATAGTACAGTTGAGCTGCAGCTTCCTTAATATGCTAGCAGCCTGAGCAATTGAGCTGAAAATTGGTACACCAAGACAATCTAAAACCATGTGGGTCGAGCAGGGATGAGAGTGAATCAGCTTAAAATACCAAGGTAATCTAGATTGACAGGCCCAAAAGCAGTTGGAATTTAATGCCACATGGGCCCATCAGGAACCCATGGGCATGCAGGATTGTTTTCATCCAGTTTTGGCCCATCAGTCTGCTAGATAATGGAGAAGGTTGCTGAGATGTATCTTCAATGAGGTGTGGTGAAGTAATAGCCTCTAATATGCGTGTGTCAGGAAAGGCAAATGACATGTTGGTATTTGTAGACGGCTCAGTTCCTGTCTGGCAAATTTAATCCTGGCACAAAGTTGGTCTCAGGACTTACCACTCAGTGTTTAATTAGTGACTGTTAAAGTTTAAAGTTTAAGCCAGGGATTAGAAGTCCTAGTGAGAGGATTAGTCCAAAATACCAGTCTGGGTTTTGGGAATAGATTCGGGCTTTAAATGCATGGCATGAGTTCATCTTGATGTGGAAAGAGAACAAGTAGAAAAGGTGTCATTTCAGGCAATCAGTTATGGTTAGGTAGTTCTGTTGGACACTGGCGAATGGATGAATTGCATGCCTCATGGTTGCGTTCCTTAGCCAGATTTTTGACACAAGCAATGCCTGACAACTTAATTTATCAATTTGCTAGATAGATGCTGCTTTTCAAAGATGGAATGCCTTGATTTCATCTTGAATTTTAATAGGCTCGTGTGTTCCAGGGCTTTTGACCTGTGAGATAAACATTCTATTGCTACAAGGGCAACCCTGTAGTTGTGGTTTGCCTAAGAAAAACAGCTCCAACCAAAAACACTTGTGAGATGGAAAGTGATACAAGGGTTAAAAAATGGGTGGAAATAGTTCTAATGGGGGCAGCAGGAGCACAAAGTGCTCTCTAATTTCAGTCTAATTTTTTTTGAGAGGAAAATGACAGGTTAAGTTGAATGGTTCCCCTTAATATTTACCATTTCTCCTGACATTTTCCTCTGCGGTGTTCTTGTGAAAATATCAGGCAGATTAACATTTCTGATGGGTAAGCCAAGAATCCCTGCAGGAATCACATTGGGGACTTAATTTCTGTACCGCAACGACGGCATAAATGATCCCTCTGCTTATAATTAGATATCAAGACTCGCTTGTAACTTTGGAATACGCTCGGGCCAAGTGAAAATTAGTCACAGTTCAACAGATGTCTGTAATTTCTGTAAAAAGGATATGAAGTTAAATAAAGGTTTTCAAGCCAGTTTCAAACCCAACGTAAACACTCCCTCCCACAAAGGGCAAAATGCAGAGGATGCTATGCTTAGTCTACATTCCCGATTGCAAAGAATTCCGGGGTTGGTCCCAAATGACAAATCACACACTTAGCTGGGAGACAGTGGCCATTTGGGAATGTGTACCAGGGTTGCTCTGGGTGCTCCAGACGTATGAAAGAAAGAATTCCATTGATTCTCTGGACCATGAATGGACTTCAGAGAGTTTTACCCCCACTGCAACCACTATGCACCCAAACTTTCTTTTCAAGCACTCTCTTTTCCATGCACTTATAGTCCATTCGAAACCCACTTTGTTGCAGGACTTTAGACAAAATGTCTTTTCTAATACTTACACAACGATAAATAATTTTAAGCAAAAGCAGCAAACACAATGTAATAAAGTAGACATTTCTACTATTTCTATTAATTTTGCATACAAGAAACACCAAGGTAGCCACCCACCAGTGACATTCATAAGTTAAATATGAAATGTAAGGAACATGGCAAAGACGATAAGAATGGATTATTGCATCTTGTATCTGTCTGTATTCAAGGCCCGTTATCCTCACAGGCATTTATATCCTGATAAGATCAGAAGGCTTCCGGGGATCTCTAAGAAGAGGATGTTTATGCTAAATACAGCAAACATAAAATCATATATAAACATATGGCTTTAGAGGACGATAGCTTAAGATCAAACAGAGGTATATAACAAAACTCTGTTTCAACCCACAGCTCATTATCTGTTTAAATGTGCAAACATAAAAAAATGGGAAAACATAAGTGTTTAAGTATTGTCAGAACAGTGGCTAATTAATACAAATTAATATGATTTTATTCACATAAAAAATGTACAATTTTTATATTGTGTACAATCTTACACCCAACCCTATTCCTACTAAAACTAAATGTCCAAAGAGTTGCTCTGAGATTTTATTGGTCAATTGGTTATGTTCAATGCTCAGGTCCAAAGCTCATCCTGAAAACGTACCACTATATTTATTTTTGGAGAGTGTCAAATATGTCCCAGGAGCTATGTTTTGTGCAGTTTTTGTTTTCGTTAATCCACCACAGTTTACTGTGTACGCCTTCTCAGATCTCAAATTTTTCTCGCAAATGCCATTCGCGCCTGCTGTTCTCACGTAAATCCACCAGAGGCCACTGTCGACAGACTGACTGAATGAATGACTGATTGACCAATCAACTGACCATCTTCCTTCCCTAAACACAAACAATAGTGTTTTCAAAAGCACTAATTGACCTGCCCACCCACTTCCCTTAACCCAACCGAAAGTTTAAAAAAGCAATCCAGAAAAGAGCCCTGATTTTTCCCTACGTTTTCAGATGTTACCACATTCTCACCATATTATTTACTTGTTACTTCTATATTTTGGCTTCTGTTTTTGTCTTACCACCAGACTTGAACCCAAAAAGGAACAGCATCATATCTCTTTCATTTTAAAGACGAAATGCAGCCATACCCACTTCTGGATACATACTTCAAAATCTCCAGAAATCTATATAGGGCTACGTTTTTAGAATAAGTCTGCTCTATGTTATTCAGGTCAATCTCTTTCATTTTAAAGACGAAATGCAGCCATACATACTTCTGGATACATATTTCAGAATCTCCAGAAATGTATATAGGGGTACATTTTCAGAATAAACCTGCTCTATGTTGTTCAGGTCAATCTGTATCAGTGCAGCAGAATATGGTGTGGTCAAAATATGCAATTCTTATTAGGTTTTAGACTTATGGGCTAGCCAGTCCCAGTCCTCTGTCTCAATTAATGGCAGCGACGTCCGCAATGAAAACAAATCACCTGGGTTCTCCAGACAGTCCGCTTCCATCTCCAGAGACTCGGACAGATTCACTTGCAGACATCTGGTCCATTTACAAATTGGAAAATGCAATTTAAGAAAGAAGAAAAAAAAAAGAAACATCAAGAGAGAATTCAGCGCAGGCTGAATATTGTGCAGGAATCAAACCAAATCTCCCTCTGCACTTCTGTGTGTCTGGCCCATAATTAATATAGCTTACCAGAAGCAAGGGGGGATGAGAGGAAAAATGTAACACTCTATAAAAATACACAATTATTTTTTTGAGCAAAAGTTTGCTTCTTTTATTAAATGTTGCATTGCACTTTTAATTACAGTTTCCCTATGTAACAAAGCTCTTTCAAAAAAAAAAAAAACACTTTTAATCATAGAGTAAATAAAAACAGCCTTCCACATAAAGCTGGGCCATAAAGTTTTCAATTAATCAGGCTCTAGAGAGAAGACTAAACCATCTGTGACATAATTTAAGTTTTATACATTCATCCAATGTTTACCGATGTGTTTTGTGTTCATACACTTTTTTAAAAAACTGTTCTTTGTCTAAACGAGGGGTCTACGACCAGACTTCTGGAGGTACTGCAGAGAATAAGGCTTATGTATACTTCTGCAGCCTTCGCGGTCGCATAGCCCTCGCTATGGCTGATGCCTATGCTTACACGCACCTCTCAAAAAAAGTAACTACCTGTTGTAATGACACGCAACGCTAGCTCTGTGATTGGTCAGCTTGATAGCGCTGACGAGTGTGGGCGGGACCAAGAGCCATGCAAACCTGTTGGAGTGAGTGTTTACAAGTCTTGAGTCCCGTGAAGGAGCTCTATGTGGAAAGTTCTCTTTTGTGTTTACCTTTCGATTAAAGTTGTTGCACGTCTGTTGGTTCCCTCCTCAAAATGAGCAAGCTTGAGCCACTTGTACATTAATGTAGCGTTTAGAAAAAAAAAAAAAACCACCAGCAAAGAAACTTGACATAAAGGAACATGAAAACCTCACTGCCAGCTAGCGTTTTAGAAGAGTTATTAAATTGCAACACAAACAGCGCGCAGAAGTATGAATATTGATTTATACTCTGCGTCAAGTGCACGTGTATGCTCCGCAGCCTGCGTTTGGTCACATAGCCCTTGCCATGGCCATCGCCAATGCTGACGTACACCTCTCAAATAATGTAATTACACGTCACAATGACTGGTAGTGCAAGCTCTTTGATTGGTCAACTTGGTAGCGTTGGTAAGTGTGGGCGGGGCCAAGAGCTGCTCAAACCCGTTGGAGCGAGTGTTTACAAGTGTCGTGTTCTGTGAAAAAGATGAAGATGGAATGTTTTTTCAGGTGTTTAGCTTATGATTAAAACTGTTACATGATCTCTGGTTCGCGCCTCAAAATGAGCGAATTTCTACTTCTACATTAAGATAGTAAAGAAACTCGACACAGAGGGACATAAAAGCCACACTGCCAGCTAGGTTTCGGAAGTGTTATTAAAGAGCAACACAAACAGCGTGCAGAAGTATAAATGCATGACAGCAGGCAAGGCATGTGCTGTGGGTCACGAGAATCATTTAATGCTAGTATAAACCAGGCTTTAGTTCTAACTGTAAATAAACAAACCTAAACCTGAAGCTAATCAAGGTATACTCGGTGGTGTAAAGTAACAAATTACAGTTGCTCAAATAACTGCAATTGAGTACTTTTCCTCAGGAATCATAATTTATTAAGTCACTTTAAAAAGGTGTCCTTTTACTTTATAATACATTTTTAGTGATGCATCAAGTCAGTCCTGTGATTCCTATCCAATCAAATCACACATAGAAGAAAATGGCACCATTCTGAACAACATCAAGACATAGACATAGAAATGGAGCAAACTGTTTACACGTAATAAAAGTGTCCAGGAAGATGTCCAAAATCTTTACATGAATTGACCAAAAGTTGCATGTCACTAATGTTTTTACTTTATGATAATTGAAATGACAAAATCGCCTTGAACAATAACTAAATGCACACACATACACTAATTGCATGTAAAAGCATCAGCCGTTCACAGCTTAATACACACTACTCTTGAGTACTTTTAAAGGGGGTACTTTTTAGGGGTACTTTACATGATCTACATTTTTAAGCAAGTACTGTCTTGATACTTGAGTATGATTTTTCAGTATTCTTTCCACCACTGGATATACCTTTAAACATCAAGGACACCCCTAATCTGAACTTTACAGAGATGATAAAGTCTTAATGAATTTATTTCTTCTTCAAATTATGTAATTAAGCAGTTTACAGAAGTTAATATACTCCCGTTATTAATATGGTCAGTCGAAACGAACTAAATTAAACACTTAAATGTTGCTTTCTATCATTGAAATAGATCTTTCTGTTTGAATATGACTCTCTGCAACATCTAATGTTTATTATCATGTTGCCCTCAGGATATCTACAGTAGTTTATTACATTCATTATTATATATATTTTTTAAGGTTCTTAAAAGGTCAGACTTGCAAATACATTTGTTAAATGTGCTGAATGATACAAACAGTGGGCTACTTTTTAATAAAACATTGCATTTTAATAAAACATTGCATTACACTTGTTTTTGCACTAGATCGCAAAAGATAGAATGAACTGAAGTCTCGCTTTCATTTCAGCATTTTGGTTTCACTGAAAGGATTGAGTCTTGCGGGGGATTAGGTCGTTCACCATAATGACTGTGTGTTATAATTAATGGGATTAGGAGATTACATTGCGGCTCTTCCAATCTGCGCCCGGGGCTGTACCGCCTGCACTATCTCTACTCTTATCTGATGGCATGATCTTGTTGCTGTGTGCCCTGTGTTTGAGCAACAGGCGCCAGACTTCAGATTCAAGGAACCAAGGCCATATCCATAACTTGAACAATTGGGAAGGATTTGTAGTAGTTGTTTTTATTATTGCTTTTTTTTATCATAAAGTATCTCACAGCCTTTCATCATTAAAAACAAACATGGTCTATAACTTATACAAATGTTTTAGGTACACTGTAAAACCCAACAGTCAACTTTATCAAATAACTGTAGGCAACTCAAAGTTGACTGACAGATAATTCTACTCATTTGAAAAGAGTTTTGAAGGTAATGAGTTCATTAAATACTTCATCACTTCAACTTAAATGGAGCAAGTTTACATTACTAATGTAGATTTGTTTTTTTTGTTTTTTACTCAAATGGTTAGTTGCAATCGGTTTCAAACAGTTTGAGTTGCCTTTACTTATTGAGTTTTAAAGTACTCAGTTGGTTTGTGTTCTTTTTATTTATTGTGTTTTACTGTGCTCAAATTTCTTCGTTTACATATATGGATTAAGTTCACAGTACTTATTTGAATCCGTTTTTTTAAATGTTTCTTTAAATGTTTTGTTGCAATCAGTTTCCTCAAATGTTACCTTAACTGTTTGGGTTTGACAGTGTAGTTTGTATCTATTGTGGAATACATTATAAAAATTGCTTGGTTCCGCACAATCAATTTGAGTTGTGAAAACATAAATGATTTAAGTTTACTTATTAGTTATTAAAGATTTAAGTTGATTAAACATAAAACTGTTAAGGTGTCTCTAAAAAACTCAAGAATTGTGTTGTCTCAGCTTATTTTAAATACATACTGTAGTTTGAAATAGCAGCAAACATTATTTTTTGAGTGAAAGACACATGAGAGAATTTACTCAAATAGTGCACCTACTGCAAGACTCAATGCATTGTGTGATGTCATCAATGCCGAAATTTGTGATATGTTTAGTTTGACTGTGCATTTTTTTGTAGTGGCACATCAATTACACATCTAGCACATCTGGGTTTTATCCCAGAAAACACATTGGTAAAATGTGTGTTTTGGGCGGACTGTATATCACATTCCAAAGCCTTTGCCAAATGTATAAATGTAAATGTTTGTTAATTTTAAACAGTGCAGACGTGCATACATGACTTTCTATATAATCCACACACTGTGTATTAATTAACAAGCATTTCATTTCAGTAGCTAATGGGCTGATGATTTGAATCAGGTGTATTTGGTTAAAAAGACATGGAAAATGTGCAGAGCTGGTGGTCCTCCGTGGTTGAGAAACACTGTGCTTAAATTTAACATGTAGTTATAGAACGCAGTAAGCTGCTTGTAAAAAAACTATCTATTTTGTCATTTGTTTAAATGAGGAAACCTTCTTTAAAATATGTAATGTCTAGAATTCAAGCTTCTTCTATGTAAACAGTAGTGCCAGACATAATCTGATGACTTTTTTTTTGCTATTTCTGCACAGAATATTGTGAAAAACCTGCAAATGTATGCAGATTACTTTTAAATGAATTGTCAAAATAAAAAGTAATACATTTTTAAAATGTATTTACTGTTTACAATGCAAATCCAATTAGATTCATTTATGTTATAAACAAAGCAAGTCTTTCATATAATATAATCTACTATAATCTACTAAAAGACAGAAATTATTATTTTACAAACTGTATTGTAAGTACATTATATGAACGTTTTTTTTTATCTTAGTAAGTAATATTAATGAAATTAATTTACAAACTAAATAAATGTATTTTTACACATTTACACAAGTATTCAAACTAATATGTTTAGAAATGTGTTGAAAAAATATTCTCTCTGTTAACTGGAAATTGCAGGGGGCTAATAATTCTGGAGGGCTAATAATTCACTGTAACTACAGCTGTAAATAAAAAAAAAATAATGAGGCAGGCATTTTGGCCTTATTTTTAATTATTGCAGTGACTTGTCGTCCTCAATATCTATGGCGGTCACGGTCCTGCAAGGAACTCAATGTTTACAGATGTGAAATGAGGGATAAGTGATTTAGCAGAAATCATTAAGGCTGTCTGCATAATCTTAAATTATATTTGACATGATGTCTTCCTGGGAAAACACATGGAGTCAGTGTAAGAGTAGTGCTTACATGTGAGTTGGTAACAGATCGTTAATACTAGGCCGGTGCGTGATTCATTACTGCTAATAAGCTAATCAAAGTAATCGATTACTAATATGATACATGAACGTGACCTAGGTGTGGAGTTTACTTATTTTCTTTCATTCGCCTTCAACCTTTTATTTAAATAACAAACTTGTTTTATAATTAATGTGCAATCAACATTGTGTTACACATTCTGTCAAAATAAACTTGCAAAATTAGTAGAGTGGCATTTTTGAGCGAAGAAACGACTTTTATTATTATTATCATTATTATTATTATTATTATTATTATTATTATTATTATTATTACTTGTTCATTTATTTGGAAATGTAAATAACATTTTTAATTGTAAAAATAATCCACAATATCACAGCATTTATTTTATTTTGTATTCAAATAAATGCATTGAATTCTTTAAATAGTAACCCTGATGTTTTGAACTGTAGCAAATTTAAGAAAGAAAATCACTTAGCAACCACATAGACTATTAATAATATGCTAAAATAAAATTATAAAAAGTTAAGGGTCTACCATATGAAAAAAAAACTCATACTTTCCTCACACTAACTGTGTTTGACACATCGAACTAAACACTTCTGCTATCACTGACCGTTTTTAATTAACAAGGAGAACTCGCAAACATAAACCCCAGAGACGATGTTAATAAAGAAGTCAAGAAAAACATATAAAACACAAAATGCCAGTTCTTCATAACATTATGCACTATAGCATGGTAATACGCAGAAAAAGGGAAAAAAAACAAAAAAGTCTGTCGGTCTGAAGCACTAAATGTAGCCGGACATCTCTTAAATGAATGAGGCACGAAAAGAATTACCTCACCACATTTCTGCTCTTACTTTTCCACACACATAAAAGCAACTTCTCAATGTGTGTTACGATTGTAGATTTGGCCAGGGAGCGGAGGAGGTATCAAAAGACGCCGCGCTGGTTTGTGGATGGTGATGGAATGTGACAATGCTAATTATTGCGTGCAAAGCTACACAAACCACAATTCAACCTGATAATGGAGGGCTTTTTTCCCTTTCCAATAAAAGAAGTCGCTAGTGTGAAAATCACTCCCACATTCCTTTCGCTGGATACTTCAGCAATCTTTTTTTTTTTTTTTGAGGGAAAACCTTATAAGGCACAATTAGAGATACAGTATGAAAAAAAACAATGCATTTTATACCAACAATGTATAAAAATTATTTTAAAAGATTTTCCTATTATTTCCTTACATTTATCTTAAATTTCACAGGAGGGCTAATTTTGACTTTTAATGTAATACATAGTTATTTATTTATTTTGTAATTTAGGATAGGGACCAGTTGTTCACCATTAACTTCGGGTTTTGCCTCAGACTTCCAATTCAATGCTTAATAATCTTTTACAATGTTAATTTATTCATTTTCCTTTGCCTTAGTCCCATATTTATCATGGGTCGCCATGGCAGAATGAACCATCAACTATTGCAGCATGTCTTTTAAGTAACAGCCTTTCCAGCTGCAACCCAGTACTGGGAAACATCGATACGCTTTCAAATTTACACATGCACTAAGGCCAATTTCATCACCTCTCTTTTCACCTAGAGAAAGGGCAGACTGAGCTCATGGGTCTCAAGAGCTCCCCTGAATTTGTTCAGCCTATTCCTTCATTTATAGGGGTTGCCACGGTGGAATGAACCGCCAACTATACCAGCATATGTTTATGCGGTGAATGCCCAATACTAAAACACTCATACACTGTGCCAATTTGATTTATTCAGTTCACTTATACTCCATGTCTCTGGACTGTTGGTGAGATTGGAGTGCCCAGGGGAAACCCATGCAAGCAAAGAGGGAACTTGCAAACTCCACACAGAAATTCCAACTGGCCCAGCCGGGACTCGAACCAGCAACCTTCTTGCTATGAGACAACAGTACTAACCACTAAGCAGCCGTGTCACCCTATCCTGGATTAATCTAAAAAAGAGGGGGAGGACGGGTAGTTGGGGGGATTCTTTAAGACGAAGATGACTTAAAACCGGCTAAGACTGTGAGATTTTTTTATAATCCTGAATGATGGTAGCATGACAGACTGCACGAGCATGGCTCTCATGTCACACTGTAAGATCTCAGCAGTCATAAAGTCCAGCTGAATGACAATGAAGACGCACTAAACACGAAAGAAAATTCCCCCTGGAGTTGGACGGCGTCCACTCGCTACACTTTAACCCCCTGGGGTCGAAGACCACGTATACGCGTTTTGATTTGTAGTGTCGTCAAACTACTAAAATGAACTTAAATTACACTTTCAGTTTTGACCGTACAGATAACATCAATACATCAATCAAATCTGTTATCTGTCTACTTTTTGTTGTGTACACTCAGAACAACAACGAACGTGTGTGCTTTTTGCAAAATAAGGAAAACAAACAGTGTAGGCATTCTGTCTTCTCTCTCTCCGTGAACTGCTGAACTGCTTTTAAAAGCTTGTCAGTACAATACGCTGAAACTCCTTGAAAACAGAACACACGGACACGGGACGTATAGAAAGCTTGAAGTGTCTACTTTTAAATGCAGCTATGCATGTTGAAAACAAACATTGCTTGATAAAGTAATCAGTATGAAACCAACGCTATGTCTAGTTTCTCAGTCTGATCTCATTAGTTTTAATGCGATGACATGTGACACTGTTATTACAAGTGTCTGCTAAAGACGCGTGCAGACTGTGGTCAGAAAAACACGTCACTAAAATGAAAGGAAACTCAGCAAATACTCATCAAATATGATGATTTACGATATCTATATAATGTCTACTTGTATAATAACCAATTCAAGTCAAAAACAAATAGTCTCTTGTTATGTAATCCGTATAAAGTTAAGGACTCTACTATTTCGCCTCATTAGAGCTAACGTGATCCCGATCCCAGAAAGCATGCTGTTCATATGTAAATTTCCAGATGCGAAAACAACAGTGGATTAGGATCAGTGGCAAAGAGAACTAAAGAAGATAAGAAGTGCTCCGAGTTTGCTCAGTGATGGGAGTAATGTTGGTCTGTGTCATGCCGACAAACTATTAGATGAAGATGTAGCCTTAAACTTCACAAAAATGTATAAAAACGCTACAAAAGTGGACCAAGATAAAATAATCCTGCGTCTGTCAGTCTCCACTGATGTCAAGAAGAAGGCCAGGGGTGACTGCCTTCTTTCCTGCGCTCCCCCATCACAAGATACCTGTCTGCAAGTCTACATTTCTAAGTGTCCTTTGCAAGTTTATTCTTCAAATAATTTCTGTGAATACCGAATGAGAGGATGATAAGCCAAAAGGCTGTTGTGATGCGTGCGACTGCTTAAAACGCGTCCACGCTCCCTTTTTCTTGCGTGAAATTGTGACTGGAAACGCAACTGATGTGATCAGTTCTCTTTCAAAAAGACTAGACAAAAAGTTATGCTCATGCACCAGACAGTCCTGCTGCTTTTAAGAGCTCCAGCACCGGTTGCTTTCACTTTGACCATTCTTTGAACAGACTATTAATTGTCCTAATGTTAACCGTGTGCGTGTGTGATCATCCTTTCATTATCGCAAATGGTGTGTTTGTCACCAGAAACCAAAAGAAAGCACTTTTGCTCACAGTTATTTTTTTTTTAATATGCATTAATTTTAGCTTAGGATTTCAGAAATCTCAGATGACAAAATCGTGGCTGAAATTTCACAGTGTGAGCAGGGCTTAGGGTAAGAAAATCTGGTTATTTATGTACGATTGGAATCATCTGATTGGTAAATAATTTAATAAGTAATGCGGGACCAGCCGTGGTCAATCATAAGCATGTGATCCTCTCAAAATGAGCTTATAAATACATTTCATTTATTAGCAACTAACTAAACGTAATTTATTTGATCCATTAAATTGATTGCATTTAAATATTATCATTGAAATTGAACTAGACATAAAATAAAATAAAACATTAAAAAAGCCATCACAGTTGCTCTGGTTCTTAAGATTTGTTATAAACATTATTTAAAAGCATTATAAGCTGCACACATTAAGAACCAAATAAATATTTTGAACTTATTTTTTATTAACAAAATAAATATAAACTTTTTTGCTTGAGTGACAGAAATGAAAGGTCAAACAAAAGACAAACTCTTATCTAAAGAAAACACAAATGTTTTTGAATGCCTCATGGCCGGGGTTGTTTTTTTAATGTTTTATTATAAGGTCTTTTGTTACAAACTGTTGTGTTTTAAGTCGTTCACAGACTTACAAAATAAACAAAACAGCACTTGAAAGTTTAAGAAATACTTTAAGTTTACGAAACAACAACAAATTAGGGATGGAAAGCAAAGAGCTGCAAAACAAAAAATGAAGGATGAAAGACAGACACACTCCACTAAGAGGACAAAACATTTTTCAAAGGGCTCACGGTTTGTCTTGTTTTTTATGTTTTGTTACAAGCTTCGTTATAGGCTGTTCACACATTGGCAACAACAAAACAAAACAAAAAAATATGTTCATATTTACCCACTTTAAACTTAAGAAACAGCAAATGAAAGGTCAAATGAAGGACAAACATACTCTTAAAGAAAAAAATAATTAAAGGGCTCACAGTTTCTCGTTTTTATGTTTTGTTATAAGCTGTTCACACATTAGCAATAACAAAAATATTTTAAGACTAAAATGTTAATATTTACCCTCCTAAAAGTTCAGAAACAGCAAAAAAAATAACAGGTAAAGGACAAACAAAGTTCTTTAAAAAACAAACAAAACAAAACCTGTTTTCAAAGGGCTTCAAAGGGGTTTCAAAAGTGAAACACTCATATTTACCCCTTCAAACTTAAGAAACAGCAAACAAAACCACAAATAAGGGACAAACACACTCTTCTAAAAGAAACAAAACATTTTACAAGCAGCTCGTTTCTTTTCTTTTCATGTTTTGATTCTAAGCTTTTTTACTTTTTAAGCTGTTCACAAAAAATAAATAAAAAATTTTACTTAAACACTAAAATGTTAATATTTACCCTCTTCAAACTTAAGAAAGAGCAAAATAAACAACAAATGAAGGACTAGCACACTCCTCTTAAACAGTTTCTAAAATGACTTGCAGTTGCTCTTGTTTTTATGTTTTGTTATAAGCTTTTTTTTTATAAGCTGTTCACACTTTAGCATAAAGAAATATTTTAAGTCTAAACTGTTCATATCTACCCCCTTTAAACTTAAGAAAAAGCAAACGAACCAGAAAATAAAGGACAAACACACTCCTCTAAAAGAAACAAAAACTTTTTTCAAGGGGCTTACCGTTTCCCTTGTTTTAATGTTTTGTTACAATTTTATTTGTTATAAGCTTCACACATTAGTATTAACCAAATACTTTAGGATGAAAATGTTCATATTTATCTCATTTAAACTTAAGAAACCGCAAACAAAAGGTCAAATGAAGGACAAACAATTTAAATTTTTATTTTTTATTTTTTTTTTCAAAGAGCACTCAGTTTCTCTTGTTTGTTTGTTTTGGTTATACTCTTTTTAATAGAAGCTGTTGAAATATTTCCACACTAAAACGATTTTGTTTACCCCCTTTAAACTCAAGAAACAGCAAATGAAAGGTCAAATGAAGAACAAACAAACTTTTCTAAAAGAAAAAGTGTGTTTTTCAAAGAGCTCACAATTTCCCTTGTTTTTTTGGTTTGGTTATAAACATTTTAGTTAAGTTGTTCACACATTAGCAAAAAAAAAAAAAAAAAACATATTTTAAAACTAAAATGTCCTTATTTACCTCCTTTAAGCTAAGAAAACAGTTAAATAAACAACAAATATAGGACAAACACACTTCTCTGAAAGAAACACATTTTTCAAAGGGCTCACAGAATCTCTTGTTTTTATGTTCAGCTATACATTTTTATTTGTTATAAGCTTCAAACATTAACAATAACAAATAAAATAAATAAATAAAAATAAGATGAAAATGTTCATATTTATCCCCCTTAAACTTAAGAAATAGCAAAGAAAAGGTCAAACGATACGTTTTTCAAAGGGCTCACAGGTTTCCATGTTTAGTTAAGTTTTTTTTTTTTTTTAATGAGCTGATTACACAATTGTTGGGATAGAGAATTAGAATTATTTGATTCCCTTTTGCACAATTCCACATGTCAATTTTTCCTAGACACCTATCTTTGTTGTGCTGAGCTTACTTGATTAAAACATTGATAATAAAATGTTCCTATTTATCCCCTTTAAGCTTAAGAAACAGCAAACAAAAGGTTGAATAAAGGACGAACACCACTCCTCTGAAAGAGAATGATACAGTCCAGAAAACAGAGAGAGCGATGCCATACATTCAAAGAGCAAGAGAGGAAAGAAAAGATGAGGGAAAGCAGAAGGAGATGATCAGCAATATGCTGGAGAAGAGCGACTGAATGCTGTCCCGCAGAGCCGCGTTTATTCTTTCTGGGCAACATCGTCTTTTCTCCTGGCGCTAGTAGACAAGCCACTGACTGAAGCTTTTCAGCAAAACGTCAGCAGGCCTTTGTGGAGCCCAGTCAAAGCATATGAATGTGTTTCTACAGCCATCGTTTGTCTGAGCGCTGAGGCTGAAAGGACAGGTTTGGTCACATATAGTTTGGCTACAATGATGAAATAAATGGTTTGGAAAGAATACAGATTTGGGATTTCTGGGTTCTGTTCTATGTGATTTTGTGCAAGGGGAATTCATTTTTTTTTTTTTTTTTGGCTTAGTCCCTTTATTAATCTGGGGTCGCCACAGTGGAATGAACCACCAACTTATCTAGCAAGTTTTTACGCAGCAGATGCCTTTCCAGTTGCAACCTATCGCTGGGACACATCCATTCACACTCATTCACACACATAAACTATGGACAATTTAGCTTACGCAATTGACCTGTAGCACGTCTTTGGACCAAAAAACTATTACATAATAAAATTACATAAAATGACATAAAACAGAATAACATTTAAAAAGTAAATTAAATTAAATTTGGTGGTATAGGCTTAAGCACACTGTCATGTAAATATGTACATTCATACTTTTATATTTATAGTAAACAAACAAACAGATACATCAATAAATAAAAAGATGGTCAAAACAACATTATAACAGGTTTGTAATAAAGAATTTTAATAATATCAATATTATAATATGTAATAAAATAAATAAATAAATATATAATAAAACATATGTAATAAAATCATTTAAAAAAGATAGTTAGTCAAACTAATATTATAACTTGTTTGTAATAAAATTTTTTTAATAATATTAATATTATAATATGTAATATTTGTTATGATAAAAATTGTGAGGGTTTAATTTCCTGAAATTCGGATTAATAACACTTGCTGAATCCTATTAAAACTAGGCAGATTTAGTTATTTTTATTTATATATTTAGTTGTATACTAAAAGTGCTCTAAAATAATTAGATTTAAACCAGAAAATACAATTTCCTCAAACAAAGACTACAAATTTACTTATATTATATCTATTATTTTTAAATTAAAGCTGATTTTGTATTCTAATAAGTGCATGAAAGCTGAGGCTCGGCTTTCCGTAGCCTTGTTTAATTAAAGAGGTTTTTGTCCTCATGTGAACAAACTATATTCAAAACAACAAATACTCGGTTTGCCAACTGGTGTTGCTAAGATGATGCTGTTCCCTTGTGATTATAATAATTAAGTCATCCTGGTTTTAAATTAAAGCTGAAATGAAGGTCTTAAACTGATCAGTGATAAAATACAGCTGAAACCGTTGGGATTTACGAGTCATCTTTCATGCAGATGTTTCTATCTACTACTATATTTCATCTCAAAAACTGGTTTGTTACCCATATTCTGGGTTATTGCTTGATAAAAAATGTGGTTCTTGTATAAAACTTTAGAAAACTAGAAGAAGAAGAAGAAGAAGAAGAAGAAGAGGAAGAAGAAGAAGAAGAAGAAGAAGAAGAAGAAGAAGAAGAAGAAGAAGAAGAAGAGGAAGAAGAATCAAATTTATAAAAATAATTAAATAAATATAAACAAAAAAATACATGAATAAATTAATAATTTACACAGGCTAAATCAATGTTTTAATAATTTAACAATACAAATTTTTTGTCTTTTTAAAATTAATAATGAGTTTGTATAAATATTTAAAACAATATTTTAAATGATAATAATAATAATAATAATAATAATAATAATACTGTAATATATATATACTGTTATGTTATTATTATTATTATTATTATTATTATTATTATTATTATTAAATATATATTTAATGTTTTTTTTTCCTACAGTGGTTTGAATTATTTTGATTAATTATAAAGCACTATAATCATCACTAACATTGATAACATTTGAAAATGATTACAAAATTCTTTAAAAAGAAAGTCAGACCTGTTTTTGTTTCTCTGCGAAGGTCAAGCAGAGGTTGTAAGCTAACAAAGGACATCAACAATTACGTAATTCATTCGAGAAGAATTACTGAGATCACAATTCTGCTTTATTACCACTGAACAACCACTTAACCCAGGAAACATCCCATAATAAATTACACCATCAAATTGGAAAACGCCATTTGCTATCGGACACTAACCAAAGACTTGCTAGTGTTTATGTGCTTTATATTTTGCATGATGATGTCATCGACCTGATCAATACTTGAATTACTTCCTCTATTGTCAAGGGTCTGCTGCCATTTTCCTGATCACAGGGATTATGCGCACACCAACAATTTCTCCATTAAAGCGCCATCAAGATCTATTGAGAAAACAATCTGAGCACATAATGATGATCGGTAGCCGTTAGATCACTGCCAGAGCCTAATGAGAAACAGAATACAGCCAATGTCTGAAATTAGGTTAAACTTAGACATTTGCTTATTTAATAGTGGTGTGTTTTTGCATGGGGAAAAAAATTGAAAATTCACTCCCAAAAAATATTAAGCTTCCTTGAATACCATGTACATTTATGGCTTGTATTATTACATGTTCACTGTTTAATAATAATAATAATAATAATAATAATAATAATAATAATAATAATAATAATAATAATAATAATAATAATAATAATAATAATAATGAAAATAATAAAATAAATGAATAAACTTAATTTAAGAAAAAATACTAATATACTACCAAGCTAAATTTAATACCTGCATCCATAATAAAATAAAATAAAATAAAATAAAATAAAATAAAATAAAATAAAATAAAATAAAATAAAATAAAATAAAATAAAATAAAATAAAATAAAATTAAATTAAATTAAATTAAATTAAATTAAAAGGAGAAATGTAGACCATGCTCTTGGCTTTCAAGACATATTTTTTAAGTTATCACATGACAGATTTCATGTGTTTGTATTTAGAAAAAACAAATATTGAACACAGTACAGTTTTTATTTCTCATAACTTCATAATGTATAACTTTATATATATTTTTAGAAACATTTTTAGAAACATTTTAGATGGACCATCGTAAACCTCCAAATGTCTTCTTTCTCATGACTCCCAATTTTCGTTTGTAGTCAAACAAAGGAGGTCAAGAACTGTTACTGTTTTAGGTTAAGTAGGTGTAAATGCCCATACTTTGTTAGTAATGGCCTAACAGGTTAAGGGGTTAAGGTTGGTATTTAGAGTTATTGCATGCAACTATGCATATTTGACCATTATTCTATAACAAGTAACAAGTACACAGATAAAGCACAACCAACTAATATTTTACATATCCTACTGAGCAAAAAGTTACTACCCAATTCACACGGGGCTTCAGCTTGAATGCTTGATGTAGGGTGTGTCTGAAGTTAGGGGTTACGTGATTGTCAGCGTCAGCCAATTAAATAAGTCCGCAATCGGCAATTGTCTGAGCTGGGGTATTTGCATAAAGTGATCTGATTGGCTGACACTTCCGTTGGTGCTTTGAAAGTTAAGAATTAGTCTGCACAACTAATGTCTTAAAGCCAACGATAAAGTTCTGGTGAAAGCTTAATGTGACAGTTTTCAATTTCACAAGGTTGATTTTACAGCATTGATGTTGTGATGTAATTACAATACATTCAGTTAAATAGACTTAAGCATTAATTTAATCTTTAATGAGATAAAAGACCGTTATGAGATAAAACCTATAGCGTCGTCAGTAGCAAAATACTGAAAATACTGGGGTAAAAAAAACAGTCATCTTTTTAAGACATGGCGGAGGGAAATGGAATTGAATGCAGTTTTTCTTTTCTGATCTGAGACCCAGCTCATATTGAATATCTAACAGGAAGTGAAGATCACTGATTTTTAAAGAAATCAGATCTGAAATGTGACAATTTTGTAATGGAAAATAGTTGACCGGAAGCCCATGGGCTGCCTGGCTGAAAATTAAAAGTCTGTGTGCAAATAGCCCATTCTCAACTTCTGCAGCGATCAACGGTGCTCAAGCAGCACTGACAGACCCACAATTCAGTTGGGCAATGCTTGACGTCACTCATTCAAAGTGAATGAGAAGCATTGACGCTGATGCCCAGGGCAAATGCGGCGTTAAAGTTAGTATGTTTGTTTGTTCATTCTTTTTTGCTGAACTAGAAATTGTTATTACATTAATTTATTTAGGATCAGAGCTAATTGTTTATTTGTTTATTCAATTGTTTATTTACTACAAATAACCTTTGAATATTGTCAAATATTAAAAAAAAATAATAATATTTTTATATACAACATATTTTATTGTGTCATTAATAATAAAATTTTATTAATAATAATAAATACAAACTAATAATATTAATTAATAATAATATTGATTCATTCGTTTTCTTGTCGGCTTAGTCCCTTTATTAATCTGGGGTCGCCACAGCAGAATGAACCGCCAACTTATCCAGCAAATTTTTACTCAGCGGACGCCCTTCCAGCCACAACCCATCTCTGGAAAACATCCACACACACACATTTACACACAAATACTCATACACTACGGACAATTTAGCCTACCCAATTCACCTGTACCACATGTCTTTGGACTGTGGGGGAAACCGGAGCACCCGGAGGAAACCCGCGCAAACGCAGGGAGAACATGCAAACTCCACACAGAAACGCCAACTAAGCCGAGGCTCGAACCAGCGACCCAGCAATCTTCTTGCTATGAGGCGACAGCACTGCCTACTGCGCCACTGCATCGCCCATTAACAATAATAATTTTATATTATTTATTAATTATTTGTTTATTAAATATTTTAAATATTTATTAAATAAATAGTTTTAAAAAGGATGTCCTTTGTTGTTTAATGAAAAAAATAAACTGACACAAAAAATATAGCATTTTTTTACTCATTATTTAAAAATACAACTTTAAAAAATTTGCTTCTAATTTTTACTTTAAATACTTCTAAAGTATTCAAAATTAAGCTGTTATTTTTAAACATGCCATTTACAAAGCAACCATTTTTAGCCCATGAACTGTAAAATAACATCAAGCTTTTTGTCTAAAAAAATGCAGTTAATTTAAGCAGCAAAACTGAATTAGGATCAGCCAGAGGGAAGTCAAAGCAACTTGTGATGAAATCTTACAGAACTTCCAGTCGATCTGAGTGACTCTGTAAATTGTCACCAAAGGGCGACAACACCATATTGACTGGTCAGTTTCAGCAATTACTCCATCCATCAATATCATGCTTTCGGATGGCTTGTTTCTGCATTTATATGGAATATAATAAGTAAGTAAACCAAAACTGCTTCCACGATTGGTATCCAGTACAGTATATGTGATAATTCGGGTAAACAAAGACTCCATTTCAAGGTCCTTGCCTCATAATTGTATTGGTAATGAACTTTCCCATAATGAATATTCATTGACTCTAGGATTGTCTTCTGGCTGCAAGGCTACTAATTGAATTGCTGGTGTTCAGACAGTCTTCCGTTTTTGTTTTTTTCTCCTTCACATTGCGTTTTCTGCTGCCAATCAAACCTGCCAGCCATGTTTGTTTAGACTGAGCCAATTTGTAGCTCTTGTAACCCTCACAGCCCTCATTTACAGTTAGCTGTATTAATATACAAGCCAAATTTACACTAATTAAAGCAGACCCACATGCAAACACTCATAGTTAGAAATAACACTGAATGGTTATTGACCTGCTTGTGCTTTTCCATGGCACACATATTATGTATTGATGGCAATTAAAGAAATGTTTTACTGAATCACTTGTAAATTTGTAGAGTTGAATTTGGGTCATTCTGATCTCTTGGGAAAACATGACTATTTTATGATTTGGTGAATTCATTTGTACATCATAAACATAGGCATTACTGGGGTTTGAGTGGATTATATTAAAATGTATGAATGAGATCATAGACTTTAGTTAATAATAATAACTAAGGCATAGCAATAAGCCACTAATTCACTAAAATGTAAAGTAGGTATCAATTTGCATTATATTGTGTGGTAAATCAGACGAAAATAAATAAATAATTAAGTAATAAGTAAGTAAGCAAGCAAGCACATAAATAAATAAATAAATATTTTAAAATAATATAAATTTGATCAATATTCAATTTATAGCAAATATTATTTATTTATTTATTTATTTGATTGTTTGTTTGTCATTTCATAAATACATACTAATTTCACGTTTTAATGATTAAATTGATAAAGAAATACATTAATTAAATGCAATACAGTCCATGCAGTATGAAAAAAATGCATGAATTTAGTTTTATTAACCTGCTTTAATTTAACTTATGATTATACATTATTGCATTATTATAAGTTCTATATTAACTCTAGGCAAATGTAATTTGTATTCTTAATGTATTTATCCTCTATATATTTTTAATGTATCTAAAGTCTTTGTTGTCTCAAAAAATTAAATAAATCAATAAACAAACAAAACAATACATTTATATATATATATATATATATATATATATATATATATATATATATATATATATATATATATATATATATATATATATATATATATATATGACACAAATAAAACGACAAAATAAAATAGAAAATAGAACAAAATAAAAAGTAAAACAAAAAACTTAAAATAAAATAAACTTAAATTAAGTTAAAATAAAATAAAACAAAAAAATCTATGAACAGAAAATAAAATAAAAAAGTTTTAATAAAATGAAAAATAAATAAATAAATAAAAATGTATAACCATGCGTAACAAGAGTCAAGAGGACACATTTTTTCTCCTTAATTCAATCCTACATATTTGCTTTCTGTGGACTGCGAGCCACTGATACATTTATAATAATAATACAAATAAAGCTATTTTCATAATGCATTTTTTCCTGCCATAATACTGCAATTTATTATAGTTATCTGCTAATTGATAAGCAGTTCGTTAGTTTAATGAATTATAGCCTTTGTTTAAAACGATTACGAAAATGATTCCACATAATGGAGTGCCCTAAAAATAGCCTCAGCAGCTCTGCTCTCAAAATAAGTCCTCTTGTTATTGAATGCCGGTGGATTTGGCCACATGCTCTGTGGATATGGTGAGATTTCAGATAGATCGCTTACACGTTGACTCAGTCCTGCGCTGTTCAGCGTTTATCATCTTTCATCCGGACCTGATTTGACTTCCACGCTGGTTTATGAGGTTGGATCACATGGAGCCAGACAGACGCAGGAAATGTCTAACTACTTATTACAGCTTGTCCTGAGCTGTATACTGGTGTTTAGCATGAAAAATAACAAGATGAGGATGTTTAAGTACAGAGTGGGCCGCTGGTGTAATTCACTGAAAAGTTGAAGAGGGTGTCTGTGCTTTGAACTCTGCGTTTTATAAGCTCGGCCAGTTGTGAGTCCTCATTTTAGGCATCAAGAACAAGCAGCTCATCAAAAGTGCCACTCTTGCGTTAAACCTTTCCGTAACTATTTAAAGTGAGCTTGTATATGTTGTGTGTCAGAATACAGGGAACTCTACCCTCATGGCGTTACTGTACACAAATTAGGAACACATTCTTTCCTCATTTTGCAACCCTCTACCACGAGTTCCACTGGAAAGGTACCTCAAACAAACTACCCCAGACTTGTTAGGTCAAACCACGGAATGTGTAAGCATATCTGATAGTCTTGAAATAAGAAAATGGCAGCTGTTAGGACAAACATCAAATATTAAATTAACCTCTATGCTCATGAGCCACTTTGTTAGATACATATCACTTTGTAAACAGAACTGATTCAGCATGGTGCTGGAAACATTCCTGAGGGACTTTATTCCACACTAAAATGTGAACATCACACAGTTACTGCATTTATTGAATGGTCATCTATGATGTGATTTTCCTTTTCCAGCACATCCCAAAAGTGCTCTAGTGCAGGGGATTTCAACCTTAATCCGGACATCAAACATTTCCATCTAGGCTCATTACAGATACATACCAAAGTGCCAATAAGGCAAATCAAGTCACTTGGTGGCCATTTTTGAAATGCTCAGGCAGTATTCTGTTTGAATAGAGAAACATAAAAGTTTCCACTTGCCAAGCTTAATTTAATATTACAAATAACTAATAAAATTAAACAACAACTGTCTATTTAAGTTCATTTCTAGATGTTCATATTACACACAATCTGCAGAAACTCACATCTGGTCCGAGCCCCTCCCCTGGAGAACTGTCATCCTATAGTGATTACTGATTGGCTCCTGTACTAAAAGGCGGGGCTTCATTCGCCATATTGACAGTTACACTTTTTTTTTATATTAACATATTTGTGTGTGTTGAGCATCAGTTAAGACAATGTTAGCAACTGTCAGCTTTAATTGTGGGGAAAACTGGATAATTTTGAGCTTTTGTCAGCTAATTTCAGCTTCCGGGTTTAAAATGATTTTTGGGGCGAGATCAAAATCGGCGACGTAGCGCAGTACTGCAAGTGCAATGATGACGCGTCGGTTTCTCATTATTATTCATAGCGGAGTTTTCTTATCCTATGAGAAGAGCCATCTGCTTAATTATTCATCAGACCTGCCAAAGTCAAGCCCGAGCTGTGAGACCAATGAGACACGTCACGGACCCACAGTACACAGTATTTGTACGCGTTTGTGTTTGTATGCGTTTGTTTCCATGATCCACGGGATTTTTTGCATGTTTTCCCCCGCGATCTTGTCAGGGCCGATCATACAGCAAAGCTGTGTGTGTGTTGCTAGCATTTTTGTCGGGAGAGCAGCACGAGAATTAGAGAATGGCAGACGCTGTCTTTTATCAGGAGTTCGTTCACATTTAGACACATCACTGTGCTGCTGTGTTTGCCTAAATCCTCCAGTTTACCAGCAGGGCTAATGGTTAAAATAGACAGGTCAGGAGACCTGCTGCACTGAGTCTGCTGGATACAGGGATTGAGGGAGAAGTCCTCATTAAGAGGGTTTACATGAACAAACTTATCTTTATAATGATATAAATTGTGGTTATGTGTATATGAAATTACGAATAAAAAATGTAGCAGGGCATTAAATCACAGTTCATTTCTTTGCATTTTAACTTTGTAAACTATAAACTGATGCGTCTCCTCACGCTTTGTCTCATTTTGTGAGCTAGCTTCGTTCGCTCACGTTCTCCCCTGCTGGCTAAGTCCACTCCTGCCCGATGCTCGCGGAGCTCCACGCCCATTAATTATGCATCTTTTGAAAAAATTCTGAAGTAGACTTTAACCGAAAGTGGGGGGTGTCATGGCCCTTTAAAAGTATACTAGTGACATGTCTGGTGTATTCCATCGTCTTTGTACATACCTAGGTCTACATTTTCTGGGGACTGCAAAATATGTAACTTCAGGTACTTCTGCTCACAGTTTTAGTTTTTTTGGAAATCCACCAGGCCCGCTTGCTGACCGACTGACCCATCCACCCTGTCCCTAAACCCAACCGATAATCATTTTCAAAAGCAATCTAGAAAAAGAAAAGCAGTCTCGGTCACATGATTTCACCACATTTTCAGTCTACTGTTTTTTACTTATTTTTTATTTTTCTGCTTTTGTTTAACCTGGTTTCTGGAACCATTCTTCACCGCACTCTAATATCGTCATTGTGGTTAAGTCAGTTTCATGACCCCAAGCCCATCAACGTACATGTGAGCTACTTGGCAAACTGTTAACACTAGGTGCGTTCAACATGAAGCACGGCTGCAGCCAGCAATCAACGAGATTAGCCAATCGCAGGTGGTAGCAGAGTTGAAAACGCATCCAACAAGCCGGATACTTCGGGGCTCAAAGTTGATGCTGTCATAAATCACATGGCGTCATCATTTATTTATTTATTTATTGCAATAACAACAAAAGATTTACAGTACAAATACAACAGAATACATTATCTGCAAACTATAGTTCACTTTTAAATGACAAAACAATTATTAATCAAATTTAAGTAGCCTACTTTATATAACAAACGAATGAGAAATAAGGGGAAAACAAGAGGGCACATAAAAAGGAAGTAAAAGACCATGAATAGGCCTATTAAACAACTGCATAACAACACCCAAAAATAGCTTACGGTTTATGCAGACTTCATGCTAAATTGCATCTATATCACAAATAAGTGCAACAACAAACTAAAAATAATACAACTTACTATTATATTCAAAGTGAGTACTGAGCTTGTTTCCATGCAACAATACAAAAAACTTCAAGAGATGCTTGTTTGTTTCCCACTCATGTATTATCTGTATGCTGAACCATGCTGAATCAGCTGTAATGCGTGTTACACCTTGATGTGTAGACTACATCACTATGACATCTATCAGATTTTGGTCACTTTCCAACTCAACCAAAAATCAACCAAATATCAACGTAATTTCATGTCATTATTGGACGTCAAATAGAACGTTGTCCTTAGATGCTTGCTAGACATTAAATTTTGGTCACTTGACGTCATGACCTAAATTTAACCTAATATTAACGTATGATAACCTTATGATGTTGTGTGCTTGCTGGGACAAAAAGAGAAGTCAAATAGCAGCACTGATGTACATACGATCATAGAAAACAATGTTTAGAGATATAACACATAAGGATATTGGTTCTTAAAGAGGAAACCCACAATAAACTGGGATTGCATATAATGTATTTTTGCGTTCTTTTAGCAACTTTTTCATGACACGGTACTGGGGCTGTTTTAGAGGATTGAGATCTGATGACCGTGAAGGACATTTTAGTGCCACGTTTAATAAACCATTTGGAGATGATTTGTGACTCTACTTTGTGACAAGTATCCATAACAAGATAGGTCATAAAAGTGTGGAAATGGTCAGCAAAAAAACTCTAATAGTCTGTGGAATTTAAAAAATGCTCAACAGGGGCCCAAAGTGTGCCAAGACATCCTCCCCCACACTATTCCACCAGCAGTAGCTTGAACTGCTGATACATGGACCCACGTTACCTTTATCTTGCTTGGATGAGGTTGCTGGAGCCAGCATTTAACCCATTACTTGTTCAGAACCTGTTTTATTTTCATGAAAATGTCTTATTTTGTATTCAACAGATGAAAGAAAGAAGTAAATCTTAAACCATTGACTTCCATATTTACGGGCTTTAATTTTTCTTTAAAATATCTTCTTTAAATTAAATTTTTTAAACTATTGCTTTAATCTGATAATCCATATCACGTGCAGATATTTTAGAGATGCAGCAAAATGACAGCTGGCATCTTTCTCTCTTTATTTGCTTAAATTTGTCACATCAGTTTGCACTTGAACTTTGATTTGTAGCTTAAGATTGTAATTTTTCAATGACAGCCAATGCCAACTTAGACAAACTCCATTTGACTTGAGATGATGTATAGATCATACCAAAACAAACTAGCGATACCTGTCTTTAGATCACTGAAATCACTTTCCTTCTCCATTCTGATGATTGGGTTGAACTCTATCTGATAATCTTCATTACATCTACATCTCTTATTACTTGATTTAGATGTTTAAATATTAGCATTTACAAACAACTAAAAAGGTGTTCTTATTAAACAAAAATATTTGGGGAGCTTCAATGCTAATCTAACCACTAGCAACTTACCTAGAAACAGTTCCACTAACAAACAGAGATTAACTAAGGCACATTTTGACTGACGTGTAATCTAACCACTGGCACACTAGCAACTTGGGATGTACTTCATTGAAATAAAGTCCCTTAAACCTGCATACTACAAATATTTTGAGCTGATTATTCATCAAAGTCACACAACCTGTTAATGACTATAAATAGCATTGCAGTGTAAGAGTTCATCAGAGTCAACAGCAGCTTCAGCCAGCAAATCATTTGCTTAAGCTTTGTGCATTGTGCACTTACTCCTACACTTCACTTAAAGTACAACCCATATGCATGATAAGTAACTTTTAAGAGCAGTTCTTATGAGTAATCGCACTGTTCTTATGAGTAATAGGCTTATATTTCTCTGTAATGCTCAGAAAGAAGTATGGGTCCCGATTAGCAAGAAAAAAGGGTGTTCAAATCGCATAGCTCAATGTATAGTTCAAGTTCAACTGAAGGATAATGCAGTCAAAGAACTCTAAAGTTAAAGATGAATGCAAAAAAATGCCCACTGTATGCACAAACACAATCAGAGGGAGCCAGTGACAATACAACTCAGGTTAATAGCCTTTCAATGGCTTGTAGTGTCATTTTTGTAATTGATCAAGGTTTTAATAATTCACAGTATGGCCACATCACTGACCTCATTACAACTAAGGTGAAGGACCTCTAGGGGAGTGGAGATACACCGTACAGCATTATTGCTACATTATTTATACACTTGGCTAAGATCCTAATAATAATGAACAGCATTTATTTTTCATATATAAAAGAAGACCCCTTTCATCAGGATTAAAAAAAAAAACTGGAGAGGACTATAGTGTACTAATTGGAAATGGTTTAAATCCAGATTTATCAATCAACTATGGGTAAATGGTTTAGTATGATTAATCTTTTACGTGTGAATGAGGTGTTGTATGGCGAGTCACCAGAGTGTGACACTGACTTTATAATGATTATTTCATCTCTGATGAGGCAGCCAGGCGAAACAAGAGAGATTCCCAGCGGAAATGCTCTGAAATCATTTTTCCTCTTGGAAACGCAATAACGCTAAGAGCCTTCACTGCCACACCTGTACTTTTTTTTTTTTTTGTTAGCTGGACAGCTTTAGTAATTGAATTATTCATAATTCATTCCAGCCGTTCTCCATATTCAGTAAAAGGAAAAACCATTTTGAGACTGTTCTGAAAACTGCAAGCATCTGCAACTTGAGAGTTAGAGTTATATACAGTATATATGCTTTTATTAACTAATTTGATTGATTGATTGATTGATTGATTGATTGATTGATTGATTGATTGATTGATTGATTGATTGATTGATTGATTGATTGATTGATCTGGGGCAATTTTAAATTTCTGTTCAATGACATGTCTTATAGAATTAGAATGTCCTTCCCCAAATTTTCAAAATTCCAATTAATAATGACTTATATCAAATAATTTTTACAACTGTGTAAACTATTATGTGGAATAAAGTAATTAAAATACTGATATAACCTGCTTCATGACTGACTGAAAAACATCAGCATTCATACAGAAAAAAAAAAAAAAAAAATATATATATATATATATATATATATATATATATATATAGTTAAATAAGTATTTATTAAATATTTATTTACTACTTACTGTAAGTTTAAATAAAATGATTACACCAGTCATTATTGATTTTATTGTTATAATAATAATAATAATAATAATAATAATAATAATAATAATAATAATAATAATAATAATAATAATAATAATAATAATATTATTATTAATATTTTTATTATTATTATATATTCAAGTCATTTCTGAAGAATCATTTGACTCTGAAAACTGAAGTAATTAAGCTGAAAAATTGTTATTAAAATCACTGGAATGGTGATTCCAGAATAGAATCAACTGGAATTAACAAATTAAATTATAAACTACTTTTGAACAGTTATTTTTTATTAGCAGTAACATTTCACAATTTTAGAATTTGTATTGTTTTTGATTAAATAAATGCAGCCTTAATGAGCAGGATAAGTTTATTTTAATTTAAAACATTTAAAAATTCTACTGACCTAACTTTCATGACACGTCTGAGACCTTGTTGAAAACATTGGAACTTTTCTGAATGCGGCGAACGCACCACGATTCATGTAAGTAAAACTAACTAATCTGCTTCACACTTTGTATGGAATATGCACATTTAATTAATAATGGTAGACTAATTACCTCAGACTAACACAGCGCACCAAAACACGGCACTGTTTTATACTTGTCTCCTTAAACCTGTCATCTCTGAGAAAAAGATTGATGGTTGCTTAGTTACGAGAGACGCCAGGGGACCCCATTGTAATGGTCAAGGAAACCACATGCTCGCGCTTGCCACTTCAGATCAGCATAACAACACATGCAAAAAGGAGTGAGGTCGCTGTCAGTAGTAAGGAGATTGTAAATTAAAAAAAAAAAAGGATGTAAGGATTTACCCAGAGGGGCTTTTTGGTTTCTTTTCTTGTGCATCCCAGCTACATACATACATAAATATATAGTTGACGTCAAAATAATTAGCCCCCCTTTGAATATTTTACTTCTTGTTAAATATTTCCCAAATGATGTTTAACACAGCAAAGAAAATTTTAAGCCTGACTTTAAATTCTGACTTCAACTACTTCTTTACTTTATCTTTGCCATGATGACAGTTAATAATATTTTACTAGATAGTTTTCAAGACACTTTTTAACAGCTTAAAGTCACATTTAAAGGCTTAACTAGGTTAATTAGCTTAACTAGGCAGGTTAGGGTAATTAGGCAAGTTATTATATAACGATGGTTTGTTCTCTAGACTATCGGGGGAAAATAGGTTAAAGGGGGGCTAATAATTCTGACTTCAACTGTGACTATATATACATTTTTTCATATACATCAATTTTTTGATAGTCTACAGAACAAACCATCCTTTTACAATAAACTTGTTTAATTACCCTAACCTGCATAGTTAACCTAATTAACCTAGTTAAACCCTTAAATCTCACTTTAAGCTGTATAGAAGTGTCTTGAAAAATATTTAGTAAAATATTATTTACTTTAATCATGGCAAAGATAAAATAAATCAGCTATCAGAAATGAGTTTTTAAAACTATTATGTTTGGAAATGTGCTGAAACAATCTTCCCTCCGTTGAACAGAAATTGGGGAAAAAAATAAACAGGGGCGTTAATAATTCAGGGGGGGTAATAATTCTGACTTCAACTATATATATATATATATATATATATATATATATATATATATATATATATATATATATATATATATATATATATATATATATATATATATATATATATATATATATATGAACACGACTTGTTTATTGACTTATTGTTCACTGAGGCATTTCATGGAGTCTAACTATTTCTCACTTGAAAAAAATGGGCTATGCAGAGAAAGCAGTTCACAGAGCGTGCTTTTATGTTGTTAAACTTCAAAAGAATTTCAAGTGTGTTTCACAGCATGAGGGTTGTTAAACCTTCCATATCTTTTTATCAAACTTACTCTTCACATGCTTTACAGCTGTTTAATTCCCAATTTGAGCAGAGGGCACACCCTAGGCATGTGCCATACTGCAGGGAACAGGAAATGAGCTCTGGCACTTGCGTCTTGCTCAGAGTGAGATGTTTTCTCTGTGGAAGCTGCATTCTGTTGTCAATTTAGATGCTAGCAGGTGGCTTGTGTTCACACTCTTTCCAGAATTCTTAATTAATCAAACAAAAAATGTCAACATGAGCCAGTCTCGCAGAACATATGATAGAGGTAGAGGCAGTTTAATAATGAAACAGGTTCACAGTTATGTTTGGAAGGAATTTATCTTTATTATTTGGCTGGGTGTGAGAAAGGTTATCTTGGGCCCATTTATCACAGCTACATAAGCTGTGCTTTCAAGCAATAGCACAATTGCCTTTCTCCAGTTGGAACCAATAAGCTTTTTGTTTTGGTAAATCTGAAAGAAGTTAGGTTGGTGGGGCCATGTTGGGTTGTTGGCAAGTGGGTTTTTGTTATCAGGACAGTGGTTAACCAGATAGCAATGAATTTGCCCAGATTTGGCATAAAACTGACATTGACATTTGACATTATATTAACCAAATTATTTTTTTCACACATTATAGTATTATTATCCAAATGTCACAGTGTGATTTAGATAAAATTATCTTGGACTTGGTCCAGAAATGGTCCATGTTTGGCCCTTGTCTAGAAGCCAGATTTGGTTCAGTCATGTTCTGTAATTCACTGTGGCTTGTGGGCCAAACAAGGCTGATTTGTGGGCCAGAGAGGGGCTAGAGAAATTTTGCTAGGTGGGTAAGTTAGTGAGATAAATTAAATTTGTGGATTAAGGATGAAAAAAGTAGGATGTATAGTAGATGATGGTGGGTGGTAGTGTAGAGCTAATATGTAGGAAAGGAACTGAGTGGGCTGGAAAGCTGGGTGGTTTTGTGTGGAGCAGGTAGGTCAGTGTGTTTGGTAAATAAACAGTTGCAAAGGTGGGAATTGAGTGTAGGGAAAGTGCATTAACAGCTGTGTGAGTGAATGGGTGGGGGATTAGACTATGTTTTGCTGTGCTGGGTCAGCAAGTTGATAAAAGCATGAGGTAGGATTAAATTGGGAGGGGGTAGAGCAGGTAGGTGATTTAGCCAGAAGATTTGCGTAGAGCAGATTGCTAGGCCAGTGAGGTGCATTGATAAATAAAGGGAAGAGCAGGAGTTGGAATATACAGGTAAATTAGGTTAGGTACAGTATATGTGTGTGTAGGTAGACTTGTGACAAATATGGATGTGATAGTGGGATGGTGGATAGCTGGATGAGAGACAAGAGTAGGCTGGTAAGATAAATAAAGAGTTGGGTAGGACCTAACCAACCCAATTAAACATTCCTGAACTAGAAAAACACAGTCTTCAAACTCACTTGAAACGTGAAGGGAAGTAAGTTGAAACAAGTTGGACCCAACTGGTCTGATCTGATGGATGTTGGATGATGGATGTAAGGCAGATTCACTTGGTTAGAATGCACTGTATGTGTAGGGTAAGTGTCAAGGCCCAATGCAAGTATCCATCTTGGTGTCTTGCCACTGGCCAGCACAAAAATAATCCCTAACTAAATGTTTCCTCTTTAACCCCTAAACCTACACTTTAAAAGTCCTGACCTAAATGTATTGATTGGTAGATTAGGTCTTTGGATTAGATTCGCTTATTTTAAGTATATGCACATGTGTAGATAGAGCAGGTAGGTCAGTAGATGGTAAAGATAAATTGGTAGGGGGAAAGAAAATATTTAAATTAGTGAGTTTATGGGTAGGTTGTAGAAATAGATTGCTTGGTAGGTTTATCAGATTCCAGGACAGTATTAGTGAACCAAACAGGTCACTTTAATGATAGGTTTTGAAATGGATAAAGGTAAGTAAAACAGATTCAAAGTATATTTTAATGTGATGCAGATGAAAGATAGTCTTTTCAGTTTTCAACATAGAGATGCTAAGGACAGAGTACATATTGAACAATATGGAGATGGATGTATTCCAAAAGCCAAGAAAAAGCATAGGGGGCAGGTAGAGAGTTCAAAGAAGGTAACTATGGAAAACATGAGTGAATCATAGTGGTTCATAAGAGAAAGGTCTTAACTGGTGTAAAAGTAAGGATTTTCAGAAAACAATTCCTTGTTTATAGACCTGACAAAGATAAAGAGAGGAGTATGTGCTGGTGATGACTGAGTTGACTGAGAAAATAGGTTGAGTGATTAGCATTCTGAAGATTGTGAACACTTGGGAATGATGGAGCCTGATGAAACATTTTAGGTCAAGTATGGGGGCATGGTTATGTGTGGGTTGTTTGGTAGGAAGGGTCAATAGGTAGCACAAGTAGGTAGACAAAAATTTAAATTAGGTTAGATATTTGTTGGTATGAATAAGATTTTTTACTCATGTTGAAGAGAGTATTTTAGTAATTTAATAACTTTAAAGCTGATGTTTGACATTACGTGTTGTGATATTGTGAAAAGTTAATACACATAAATGTGGGGAAGAAATATTCAGTATTTATTATGAAATTTGTCTCAGTAAACACATTATTTACTTACTAACTTATAGCTAGTAAGGTGGTTGTTGTATGGCTGCAGATTATATAATAAAGGTTTAAGCATAGGGGGCAGGTCGAGAGTTTAAAAGCAGAAGGTAACTATGGAAAACATGATTATACAATAAAGGTTTAAGGATCCATCCCTTAACATAGTCATGCAGAAATAAGGCATTGACGTACTTTATAAATGCAATTAAAGGGGAAATAAAGCAGTCAGTCAATTTTGCACAACTTTATTTTGTAAACTGATTTCCACTGTAATGGAAAGTATAACAAAATCAATTTATGCAACCATTTAGCAGAAAACGGCATGTTTTACAATAGCTTTTTGTGCTAGGGTGCCGCCCTTTTGGAATATCGCTGTGTCTAACATCACAGGGTTGGTTCCGTTCCCTCAGCTGAACAGATACAGTGGAAGTGGAAGTAAAGGACTGAACACAGACACTCCAAAGCCTAATTTACCCCAATGCGTGAAGTTGTGGGCATGGAGCTGGTGCAAATATAAGAAACAAACTTGTGTCTAGTATTCAAAACCATCAATTTATTCTGTTTTTCATTTATTCTCTTATAATTACTGATCATTTGATGCGCTTTGGTCCACTCGCTGTATTATGCTGCATGACTGGGTTTCAACCTTGGTTTTAACAAGGTCTGGCACTGATGTAATTGGGGCTGGTACTTTCACTTTTCACTACTACAGCCCCTCACCTCTTTTCGTGTTCAAACCAAACTAAGATCGCTGCAGTCTTTCACATGGCAGGTTTTTTACAACTTTCATACATGTTGAAAGATCAAATTGATGGACTTGAAGAGGGAATATGTCTTGACAAAGACATGACTTAGAGAAGCGTGAAGTATTGTATCATTTTAATTGTTCCATTAGTTTGAATGTAAATCCCCTAGTCAGGCAGCACTGCATCAGCGTGAGAGAGTGGATCAAACCAAATGAAAGGTATTAACAAAAGAAAAATACACAGACTCAACTTAACACAAGACTCAACTTAAATGCTTGTATTTCATGCATTGGATTAAATTAGACTGTCCAGTCTCTGTGTTCAGTCAGGTACTACCATGAATATAATCAAAACAGGCAGTCAGACAGCGCAATACAGAATGTGGACCAAAACGCATCAAAGGATCTGTAATTAAAAGGGAAATATAGAATAAATATACTGTTTATTTTTTATATTAGACACACTTCTGATGCTTGTATTTGCACCAGCTCACATTCACAACTGCATTGGGTTAAATTAGGATTTACAATCTCCATGTTCAGTCCTTTACTTCCACTGTATCTGTTCAGCTGAGGGAACTAAACCAACCTGTGACATCAGACACACCAAGATGGTCTAAAAGCTATAGAAAAACATTTCGCTTTCTGCTAAATGGTTACATTAATCAATTTTCTTTAATATATTTTCATTTAAGTGGAATCTAAAGTACAAAATAACATAAACTTGACTGACTGTTTCATTTTCCCTGTAAATCAATATGCTATTTAATAAGCAACTGGTTAAAAGTGAGAATGGGTCATCATACTAAGGTAATCTTGCTGGTACATTTTGGCTGAGGGTCTTTTGGAATCCCAATTTTTTTTAGTCAAGAAGAAACCCAGAAAATTTGTCTTGGAAATTGCGTTATTTTGTAATAAATTAAACATCTCTTTTAAAATGCATCATCAGCATTTCCATTAACTGACATGCATGAGCTGTAGTATGTTTATTTGTATTTCCTGGATGTGCCTGAGGTATCCAAACCTTCCACCACACACACACATACACAAATAACCCCAACCCAAGTGTGTCTGCATGCATGTGTGTGGGCTGCCTTTTGAAGTTAAGCTTTCGCAGATAAACAGCTTCACCGGGTTTTCACCGTGATGAGCTAACTCAATGTGGGACACACTCCGTGTTGACAGAGAATGGAAAAAAAGTGAGCGCCCACCACTTAGGACTCCAATCGAGCCAAGATCAATAGTGATGTGTTATTCTGCAATAAAACAGGCTCATACGAAAGAAGCCGCTCTTATGTTTTGTTGTGTTTGATTTGTTTCATCTAGCCGGAGTACTTATGCGTGGGTTCTGAGGGGCCGAGTTCCTGTTATTTGTTTGGAGAAACAGAGGGTATAAGTCCATCGATTTCTATTGTTTTTCTGTTAAGATTACGCAGACCCTCTAATCCAACATGGCTCATCGTGGTGGTACACAGGGTGTGTTATGTAATGTTTAAAGCTCAGCTACTGTTTTGAGCCCATCCTGAAAATGTTCTGACGGCTTGAGTAGTTGCAGATGTTTTGATGGAGGGTTTGCAGATGGATTTCTTCTTGCCGCATTTTAGACTAGCATCTCCACTATAGCATGTAGAATGCATTTTCTATTAATTTCCTTCAGTCTTAATACCGCAATTCCCCAGCACAATCATAACTCTGATGAAAAGCATAGATGCAGAATTCCAAGATATACAGAAATCTCCAGATGCCACGGCCATGTTTGGTTTGTATTGACGTTGTCTAGTTCAGCTATAAATAACAACGCTATTATGTTACTAGGGAATAAGGTTATGCCTGAGGAAATGAACCACAAAAAAATGTAAATTACTTATTGATTTTCTAGCTTTTCAGACCCACATCCATCTTAGGTTTGAAAATATGTTTGACAGTAATCATATTCACGGCTGGAAAACTTAGCAAAAAAATAAACTGATGGTCCAGAATGGGTAAGTGTTTAGCAACATGTTCTCTTTCTTTTCTCTTTTTCTTCCTGCATCTGTCTTTCTCTTTGAGAACATGCACACAGTATGGAAGGAATGGGGAAAATTTGATTAGAGAGGAAATCCTGGAGAAAGAAGCTTGTAAATTACAGCTAAAGTTCAACAATCCTTCCTCCCAAAGGATGAGGAAAGCTGCTAAACGGCATAAATCGATTGTGGAAAACTTCGCCATGTCACATCTCTATAGCTCACTTTCCTTTTTCCTTCAATCCTGCTTAGTTTAAAGCCCTAGACAATTGATCAGCGTGAAAATATTTTCCCGTTGTCCAGTAGCATAACTTACTTTTTTATTTATATATTTTTGTAAAATCAAAGCAGCATGGTACTGTATAACTCTCAGATTTCGATGTCAAAATACTTTCTTGACTAACTATGTTAAAAATGACTGCTAAATGTTTTAATGACCAATAACACAATAATTAAAATGCAATTCTCATCAAGAAGGTCGCTGGTTCAAGCCCCGGCTGAGTCAGTTGGCATTTATGTGTAGAATTTGCATGTTCCCCCATGGTTGGTGTGGATTTACTCCGGTTGCTTAGGTTTCCCATCACAAGTCCAAAAACATGTGCTATAGGTGAATTGGGTAAGCTAACATGTCTGTAGTGTTTGAATGCGAATGAGTGTGTATGGATATTAGCCAGTGATGGGTTGCAACTGGAAAGGTATCCGCTGCATAAAAAAAAAAAAAAAAAAAAAAAAAATATATATATATATATATATATATATATATATGGTGGCTAAGTTGGCAGTTCATTACGCTGTGGCGACTCCAGATTAATAAAGGGACTAAGCCAGAAAGAAGATGAATGAATGAATGAAAATGCAATTCTCCATTGTTCCAAATTCCCAACATATTGTCAAAACAGTTTTAACTTAATTAATTAAACCTTGATTAGGTAAGCTAAATCTTTTAAAAAATAAATAAATAAATAAATTTACACACATCCTGGTCTAGGTTTGTCTCAGAGAGCTTTTCTCTCCAGCTCTGATGTTATTACTGTATGCTACTTTTGGCCGACCTGTTCTCTGCCACCCCAGAGGATCCCAATGGTAAACAAAATATCAATCACAAACAATATAGCTGGCAGGAAAACGAAGCTCAGTCTTAACAAAATACAAACAAGAACTGGGGGGTCATCTCTCAAAGAAATTAACTGAAAAATATTTTGGCCAGAGCCATGATCAAAAGTGGTTAGCGTATGCTAATTCAAAAGGTTTTAATGAGAGAGTGTATTTGAAAGTCATTTTCTGTTCCTGTCCCTTTGGGGAAAGAGGAAAGTCATGTTTCATGTTTTACTAATGACACAGAATGTGCCTAATAGTCAAAATTTCATTTAAGCTTGAATACGCAAATGAGTATGAAACCAAGTTAGCATAGCATTTTCTTTTTATGCTGAAATAAATGAACTTTGGTGGAAGGGGAAGCTGAATTATTAGATTTGTTTGCTATGTAGCAGTTTTGTAATGAGGATTGCATGGACAGTATGGTGGGTGAACACCATGCCAAAAATCACATTTTGGTATTGGTAAGATTAAACTAAATCTAACCCAGGCTCATTCTGAAATGTACAGCTACAACATTTCTGCAGAGTGCCAAATACATCCTAGGAGGTACATTTTATTGCAGTTGTGTTTTTGTGAATCCATCGAGGCCGCTGTGTATGCTTTTTCTATTCTAAAATTTCTCTTCACACCTGCTGTTCTCAACATTTTCAGAATGAGCTTTTGCTGACAAAATCAGTCAACAGGTCACCAAAAAGTCTTTTAGTGCTTCCTATGGTCAATGCAGACATGTGCACAGGATTGGAATGACACGAGGATGGTAGGTGAAAAACACATCACACCTTAATACCCCTGAAGAACATTAATATTTAATTTGACACCAATTTTGAAGATCCCTACTGTCACTTCTCTCAGGTTTAACACCACGCAATCAATGTAGTGACTACTTTAATGTTCTTTTTTTTTTTTTTTTGGTTTGTTTGCCTTCTCTTGCAGTAAAGCAATAAAAGTTTAATAGTCACGGCATTGTGAGCACTCAAGTAAAGCAGTGATGACCTCGACATATGTCTTCTCTCCAACCTCCTCCCTGACAACCACCGCAAAGCAGCTCAACACGAGCGTGCTATCTCTAACGACGGCACATCTCGCTTCCTCTCGCATACTTTGCGGTCCTGCCTGAACCCTCAGCATTGCTTACTCTAGACCCAGCACTTTGTCCTGCAAGAAAGCAGCTCTTTCCCAGGGCAGACAAAACATGCCACTTTAATGGCTTTCTCTTGTTTCTTGTGGCTAAATGGAGACAGACCACAAGCAACAACAGTGAAAATGATGGTGCAAGTTTTGAACTTTATGAGAGGTAACTTGCTGGTGAATATGCTTTTTTTATGTCCTCCTACTTTTATGAAAACACTTTTCAGACAGGCGTTGCTTTCTGTGTTCGTTCATGCTTTAGTTGTTTTCTTGGTACACCAGTGAAGGCCAATACTGCCCGCTTCCTCATTTCTCATCCTTGGCAGGTAGTCATTTTTTGTGCAATGGCAAACTGGAGGATTTGACCTGTCTGTCATTTAAATTCTGGGACATATTCATACATGTAAGGCCATCACAAATACAATAGAAGGTTTTTTTTTTTAATTTATTTATTTTTTTCAATTGTTCTTCGCCACTGTCACCACTGGCTTGCTTGGGTTGGGAATTGTAGAGCTGCGCATCGATGGATTTTCTCTTCAGTGTTTGGGCTTTCAGCAGTGGAAATGAAACCACACTAAACTGAACTAAACTGAACTTTAATTCTGAAAACTGGACTGACAGTTTTAATTTACCAATGCTATGCTTAAATGCTATGTTAACCTGCTTTTACACAATTCACATTGTAAAAGTGCTATATAAATAAAGATGAATTGAATTTAAGTGAATTTGCTAAGCCTTAGCCGAAAACTGCCACACATCAATCGCAACTTAGCAACCGTAGCTACGTGCAGGAGATCTGTCAAGCTTTCGAGTGAGTGAAACAAGGCAAATTGTTGTGCATATGGATCATTCAAATCTAATACCTGGCATCTTAAAAATTTGGACAGGATGGTGATTGGTTTTTCCCATTTTTAAAAGCTAAAACCCAAGAGGAGAAATGCCACCGTGGGTCAAGCTGTGTGAGGGGTGCTAAAAGAGCAAGGTTAAGTTGGTTTTGTTTTTGATATTCCTGATATATGGCAATAACTCACACACATCTTACCCTAAAAAGATCTAACCTGTGTTTCTTACAAAAATACACAGCAGGTGATGTTTCCCATGAGCTGTCTTTTTATTTTTTATTTAAATTTTTTTTTGCTCGATATCATGAGCATTGCTCTGTTTAAGCTCTCACATAGTCATACTAATAGCAATCATATTTCCATCTGTTTCAAGCTACGAAAAATTTGAAATTACATATCAACATAACAAATCCGAGATGTGATCACAACCTGGCCACTTGCCATCAATATACTTCACACGCAGCTGTTTCTCAGTCATTTATAACACTCATGGCCAATTTTAGAGCTACAATTCACTTATGTTTTTGTTTGTCTTTTAGAGATTATGCTATTGGTGATGACGTTATAGCAGGTTAGAGTCTGCTTCTATATTTGGTGTCTGATTAATACTTGCTGGTTGGAAAATCTGTTCACTTCTGCTATTAATACTTTGATTTGCATTACAATTTATTTATTTATTCCACTTAACTGCAAATTAAAATAGAAACGGTATAAAAAGCACACAATTATACTGACTGTTATAGGTACTCTACATTGTTATGGGTCAATGATGCTAATGTTCAGCACAAATCCATCAAATTCCCCTTTCTGGCTGTTCTTTGTATGAATGAATTATGTAGAAGCACTGGCCATGCGTGTTTCCTCGTCGGTTAGTAACACTATATTTCATTGCACAACAATTAATCTATCAGGCCTTTTGGCTAAAAAAGGGAAAACAAGGTTTAATTAGTTATTAATATATTATTTTTTAAATTTCACCTCTCCTGCAGTGCATTAACTAAGCTGTTGAATGGTCAGCTTATGAGGTGGCTAGGCTTACCTAGCTTTAATTGTTATTAAATTATTTTTTAATTACTTGCCGACTATGTTGTGAATATACTCCTGTAATGCATACTGCAGTCCTTCTTTGTCTGGCTTTCTCGGATATTTTACCTGTTTGCCAAAAATGACTAATTATATCCCTGAGAATGTCTGACATTCACACATACACACTGTAATAGATGTGCCAGGCACGAAAGATAGACAGGCATAACAATAGTAACTATGGAGGGCGGGGCTTAGCGAAAGGTCAATTGAACGTCTAGAAATTCTGATCACTATTAAGCTATTTGGTTTGAAATTAAGTAATTTAGTAGAAATTGTTACTGAAGTTCTTGAAGATACACTCTGAAAATCAAGAACATTAAAGGTGCCCACTTCATCCTCTCAGTCCCCCACCCTCTTGTTAAAGTTGCTTTATACACATATTGAGGAAATCGAAGTAAGGTTTACTTGCACAACTCTTACAGCTGACCCACCTAAACCTCACTCTCATCTCGGTCATGGCACCAATTTAAACTCTCTTCTTATTGTTGAAACCCTCAATAGATATAGATTGCAGCAGATTGCAGCATATGTTGTCAGCCAGGAGTCCAGCAGAAAGATCCTAGATTTGAAACTGATTTTAAGTGAGGTTGAGCTCAATACAATAATACACCTCTGACAATGAACGCTGGATCTTTTTGTGTAAAACACTGCTATTGTGACAGCAAAAACTAAAACAAACTCAATCTATCAGTAGCTATTTTGAACTGTTCTTGAGCACAAAGAAAACCACCATGATTATCAAGGAAACCCTAACTTATTTCCTATGGTTACTCAGTGAAAGTTGACCTACAAGCTGTTTTGGTAATAACAGACCACTAAAGACTGTTTAGAGGAGCTACAGGAATCCTTGTAAATGACCCGACCAGTTTATTCCCCTCTAACTCCTGGCAAGCGTTCCTGTAACAGATAGGCAGAGTGTTTGACGCAGTTGTGGACGGGCCTCTCCCTGTCTGTGGGATTGGGACCATGCCATTCTCATTCAGACACTTAGCTGCAGAACTTATCTTGTTAGCTGAGCCGGCTTGCCCATGACCTAGCAGCCCTGAGAGAGACGCTTAGGCCACATGGACATCCGACGTAAGCTTACAATCTGTGTTTTGTGCAGCAAAAGTCAGACAATGAAACACTATTCACACCTTTGCTTGGTTAAAGAATTTTAAGAGACAACCATTTTAATGATGTCTGCTAAACATTCTGAACCTTAACATTCCTTGTCAATGTATGGTGACGTGTTTAAAACATTTAAACATCAACATGTAGCAATAAACTTATATTATTATTAAATTATATAATATGTAAAGTATTTGGTTATGAAAGATAGCAAGATACACATTTGAATTGTCACTCCCAGGTGTAAATGGCATTCTGTGATCATCAGATCACTTGAACCACATATTAATACCAGAAGTACATAAAGGACAACATATTCCATGTATAACTTTAAATTATGTATTTTTTTTTTGTTAATCATTATGTTGATAACACCAAAATCAGCCTTTAAAGGTGATGTATGTAAATTTATGAACCTTCTTAATCAGGACCTTATTTCAAAGTGTTTCCAAAGAATCAAAGAAGAAATTTGAGCTAGTATTTGCAGAGACTCTAATCATACTCTTCAAAACGTTGCATTATTAATGCATGTAAAATGAAATTGCTAAAGGAATTTTTATTAAGCATGTGATCCTGCTTACGTTCTGTTCAGTCGTCTGAAGGAGCCGCGCAGAGGCGGGTGATGAAGCACATTCCTCATCATGTTCTCATAAGAGGTCTCATCTCCACTTTTCCCCTCTTCATTCGTCTAATTTGATTAGTCAATGAAATTGCTGTCAGGAGGTGTTACGGGTAGCATCTTGTCATATAATATTGATTACGGTGCTTTGCACATTTGCTATACCGTAGCAGTTCATAATTTAGCTCCGAGGTTCTCTGAGAGTGGTGGAAAAGTGTTCTTGTCTGCCTTTTTTTAGCTGTTTATTCAGCTATATTAAGAATTTCCTTTGGTCCCAAATAGGTTTATGAAATTGTCTTGTTCTTTTATCACAGTATATGGTATTACCGTGATATTGACCTAAGCTTATTAATATTTACAGAAAAAATACTTGGTGTATTGCTTTTGTAATGGTGCAGGTGTGGCAACAGATGGAGACCCACACGGAGCTTAATTTACTGAATGGTCAGGCAAGCAGGGGTCAAATCAGGAATGAAACGTAAATAGCAATGCCGATACAAAAAACAGGCTACGCTCAGTGCAAACAGAAAATTATCACAATCCAAAAATCAACAACAAGACAGAGCAAAACATAAAGGCATGTAACATGGAACAATACTAAGCATGAAATAAATGTCTCTGTGGTGCTTAAATAGCAATCAGTGAGGAGGATCTGCAGCTGTATGTGTGAAATCAAAGGGGTGATCTAGAACTGGTGTATAAATGCCGGGCATGATGGGATTTATAGTTCGGTAAAGCGGCAGATTTGTAGCTCTCCAGCAATCTGCAACTGCTTGATCGCTGATGATCATAACAAACTTGCTAAATATACATGTTCAAAGTAAACAAATGTTTCAACCAAATTAAATAGCAAAAATATTATAAAGATAAAGATTATAAAGTACACTAGGTAACACTTTACAATATAGTCTTAATTAATAGATTAAAAACAACAATGATAAAAAATGTATATTTATGATAGTTATTATGTTATTACTACTTAAAAATACAACACATTTTAATAGTTATTAGCTCCAAATAAAACAAGATTTAAACTACCAATTTAATATGCTATTAGGCATTAACGCCTTATTAAATCATATTATCATATAAGACTTTAATTGTGCATTTAGGTAAATGAACTGATGTTAACTATTAGAGATTTATTGCACAGTGTTGACGCACAATAGGCCTATGAACAATCACATAATTTTCTAGCATTATTTCAGCATGTAGGAGGACAGATCAGCATTCACTATTGAAGTAACCAGTGAAGCATTTGGTGCTGTTATGAACACCACTGCAAATACAATGTGAAAATTCCAACCAGGGCTCATTCTAATTACTTACCCCTATATACAATTCTGGAGAGCGCCAAATACATCTTAGGAGCTATATATTTTTTTGCAGTTTTTATTTTTTGCGAATCCACCAGAGGCCACTGTGTATGCATTTTCAGATCTCAAATTTCTCTTACAAGTCCCATTCGCGCCTGCTGTTCTCACGTAAATCCACCAGAGGCCACTGTTAACTGACTGACTTACTGACTGAACCACTGACCAATACCACCACCCCACTCCCTAAACCAAACTAATAAAGTTAAAAAAAGCACCAATTGACCTGTAAGGAGGTAAGCGATCAGCTGATAAGAGAATAAAGGAAAGGCGTCATACCACTGCGTAACGTTTGTTTTAAAGATTAAATGCAGCCACACGTAATTCACATAAATGTATATAGAGCTACATATTTAGAATGATCCTATGTTGGGATATTCTTTAAAAAGCACTCTAAACGTGCTTAAATAAAAAAAAATTAATAAATTCACAGTATTTTGAAGTTCCCACAGTATCAATATTGTACATGTTAATTTTCAACACATATTGAATTATTAAATATCGCCATATGTCACAAATAGACACTAAAATAATAAAGTGTAACCAGGACTTACAAATAAGGATTTTTTCCACCCGAAAACTGATCCGGATGGACAAGTAATTCCATTTTTACATTAACTGTCAACGCTGGATTCAATACAGCCCCCAACTGCTGTCTGATTTACAATCGGCTTCCTTAAAACTCCCAAAAATGTTCATTTGGAATGTCGAAATGGTTTTCAGGTCATCCTGCAGAATAACCTCCGTTGTAGAGCATACATCTGGCAGCTAACATTATGTTGTGTATCCTCATAAAAGTGATCTAGCATGACAAAGTAATCCAATCGACAAATAGATAACACATAAAACTTGCTCCCCAGTGACTCCCACACAGATAGAAGCAGCTGCATGCTAAAGAAAAAGGGCTGGGATCAGGGCTGAAGCAGAACCAAGAAGCGTTCGGGAGTCAAACAATGACGTTTGTTGTTAATAATTAGACTCTTCAAATACACAGCAGAGACATCCAAACAGGAGGTCAGTGGCCTCAGCGAGAAGATCGAGGTAGAAAGTAAGGAAACGAGCGCATTGCTTGTTTAGAAAAAGAAGTGTCGGGGTAAACACTGCGCAGGGTTATTGGGAGTTCTGGAAAGGATGTAGTGAATATGAGGAAGGATAAATTGAGATAAACAGATAGTACTTACAGCCAACGCGGAGATTGATCTGGTCACGTCGCTGGCCGTCTGGGTTCTGGAAGCAGCTGTACAAGCCATTGCTACTCATGTTGACCTCCATCAGGATGAGCCGTGGTCCTTCTTCTCGCCGGCGGGCCTTCACGTCTGTTCCGTTTACTTTCCACGTTACGGAAGCATCATTGTCTAGTGAGCCACACTGCATAGTGACATCACTTGATATCTTTTCATACTGAATCCTGCCACCTGAGGAAACACAACAGAGGCTCAACGTTAGACTTATGAAGATATTTAACAATTCAATATATTGTGATAATGATCATACATAGTATTGATATTGTAACCACTTCAAAATAAAGTCAATAATTACTTCTTATTTAAAGATTTCGAGAGCCTTTTAAGAATGTTCAGATTTTTGCATTGTACAGATTGTACAGATGTTTGAAGGAATAATAGGTGATCTTAACTCTTCACATTAAGGTTTCATTTGTTAACCTCAGTTAATTTAACTTAAGTCTATGTAATGACTACTAAAAAAAACATTTATTAAACATAGTTGATGATCACTTTTTTGGTTGATGCATTAAAATCAAAAGTCAAAAGTCTTATGATGTATATATATATATATATATATATATATATATATATATATATATATATATATATATATATATATATATATATATATATATATATATATATATGGTAACACTTTACAATAAGGTTCATTAGTTAATGCATTTACTAACATGAAGTAAGCATGAACAACACATGTACAGCATTTATTAATCATAATTGTACATTTACTAATGCATAATTAACATTCAAGTCCATGCTTTTTTACATTAGTTAATGCATCATGAGTTAACATGAACTAACAATGAACTACTGTATTTTCATTAACTAACGTTAACTAAAATGAGCAAATACAGTAGATGTGTTGTTCATTGTTTGTTCATGTTAGTAAATGCATTAATTAACATTAACTAATGAACATTGTAAAGTGTGACCATATATATATATATATTTATGTATGTATGTTTCTGGTTGGACAATGCCCTGGAGCTCAATCCCAATCTTTTTTTTTTTCTTTTTCTTAATTAAAATAATTTTTTGTAACACTTTATTTTGACAGTGTATTTGAGTATTAGTAGATTGTCTGCATACATCTGTACATGTCAACTTACACTAACCCTTACCCCAACCTATCAATCTACTTATAATCTAATGGAAATTAGTTGGCCTATATTCAACAAACGGACTATAAAAATAAAGTGTGACCTATTTTTTTTTTCTTTCTTTTCTTTTTTTTTCAAGCTAAGCAAAAAGTATAAAATGTCCAATGCCTTCGACCATTATTCACAATTTTGGAATAGTTCACGTGCACTTATTTCAGACATAATCAGTCTGACATGACTTGTTGGCAGTTTATTATACGAATATGAACAGACAAAGATTGGATAACATCTATTTTTCTATGAATTAATATATTTTGGAATATGAATTTCTAACACAATTTGTGTTAGTTTTCCTGAGATAAGAAAATCGGAGGTATGTTTATTTTTCTGCTTACAATCAGTTCAGTCATTACTGTACTGTGCTATTTTTCACAAGAAAAGGAAGATGTGGTTGTTTCCCTACATAATCTTTTTTTTCACTCCCCAAGGCATGTTGTTATAGGATTTGGCATCAAAAGAAAATATGATTTTTTCTTCTTTTCACAACCCCAGTAATGCTCTATAGAAGTCCGCTGTCAAGCGACAGCTATGTCAATGAAAGAAAGACAAGAAAAAGAAGGATACCGAATTCAGAATACACAAACAGGCAAACAAACAAACTCAGAGAACACACAAATGGTCTTTTTGACTTTCATTACCTAGTCGTGACTCCCACAATGCACAGAGGATGGAAAAAGCAATCTCTCTTTCTTTTACTGACCTGACTAACTACCCCTGTAGCTTAATCCACATGCTTTGGGCAATCCAAATCCATGAATTTTACATTTACTCCAATGTCAAAGCCTGTGATACAGCAGTACTGAGTTGAATGGAAAAAGAAAGGCTGTTGTGCTGAAGAGAGGAGGATGGCGGCAGCAGCGAGTGCTTGCTGTAACACAGACATGCCAATTAGGATTGATTCAGTTCAGATAGCATGACATGCAATCATAAATGTGGCTGGAAATTTCCTACTAACAGAAAACAAGTTTCTAGCTTTCAGATAATAACTCACAAGCTGACAAAATCGTAAACAAAAAATGATACTAATACCATTTGTGATAGCAGCAAAGCACTGCTGGAAACTTTTCCTGCAGATAAGTTGATTTGATGTGTGCCAAGCAACCAAAAACATCAAAATACTTGTTTAAATCCAAACAGGATATTTTACAATGTGGTCTATCATTTTAAATCGACAGGACAGAAATTAAATAGGGTTATTTGAACATGTTTTATATTACTTTAATCTTTGCCCAAATAAAAATCAGGTCACCTTGTACTGTGAACACACTTTATTGTCTGCTGATTACATCATCCTGATAATCATTATATATATTTTATTTTATTTTTTAACTCAAAATTAAATTTAATTATCTTCATTTTAACCTAATGCACATGCTATTTTAAATTTAACACAACTCCCTATACACTGTAATTTCTTTGAATCGACTTAATTGTGTCCATTGACCAAACATGATTATCATTCTCAAACACATGTTGGATATCAAAAAATGTATAATTGCAAGGAGGGCAAATGGCTGATTCAGGCTGAATGTCTCAAAAGCCCGTTTTATACCACAGACTCTTTGAGAAAGCCTCAGAAGACAATTCTTTGTGGGAAATCTCAGTTGTGTAAGCCTGTGAAATATCTCCTCTCCAAATATCTTTAGTACGGGAGTCATTGCTTTGCCCTCTGCCTTGTTCCCTTTGAGGATTCTCATTAAGGGGTTGTTTCTCACTTGTCGGCCCACTTTTTCCAGACCATGGTGTTAGGGAGCATAAAATAAATCCATTTCTTGTTTGCTGCCTGCTTATCTGCTGAAGCTGTGGGCAGGCAGTGATAGGCTGGGTAAACGGTGGCACATTGGCACAACACAACAAAGCCGAGGAACAATTGTTCATATACCTTTCGATAGCTCTGAATCCCTAATTCCCATTATGCAATTAGTGGGTACTCCTTTTACAGCCATATCAGATCTTAGGGTTTGCTTCCTTTCCAAGTGTTGCCAACATGGTAGCAAGCAGCAATACTTTTAGGACCGGAAATTAATACCAAACAGTACTTCATTCTGAAGCCAAGATTCAAACTTGTAGTACCACAATACAGCAGCATCATGGCTCCATGTATCAAAGGCTCAGAACAGGCACATTGGTTCAAATCAACCAAATGAAGCAAGCCAAACATGTTTGTACTATTACTGTCATTTGATAAAAAAAAACAAAAAAAAAAACATACTAATTAATCACACTTTTTTTTTGCAATTATTTGTGATTAATCACATTTAAAAGACTGAAACTTGTAATTTTGGCTTTTTAAATGTAAAATAATGTTAACGCAAGACAAAAAACTGTTTAAATTCAAAATATAATTGTTTGATAGAATTTTTATTTAACTTTTTTTAATGTTAGAAATTTTGTTTAACTTGTAACAGATTTCTTCATGTAAACAACATACCTACAATAAACCATCAAGATCTTGGCTTGGCAGCCATATTTATTACAGAAATAAAAACACAGGCATGTGAATGCTATTTAAATTTCAAAAAAATTAATGCCAATCAACAAAAAAATTGATTTCTATGTTGAATTCTAAGTTGACTGCAGAAAAATGTCAAAGTACAAGCATTACAAATATGGAAAATGGAAAATTATAATAATAATAAAGTATTGAATGCAAACAATTGTACTCATTGTAAAGTTGTAATGCTGAAAGCTGATAACATTATTATAAAGTAGAAACAATTTTGCTTAGTCCTCCTTAACGTTCAGCCAGTTGCTAAGAAAGTCCAGTTTGTTGACATTATCGTTGGACAGTGTGGCCTTTTTCTTTTGAATGATGTGAGCTGAGTTTGAGGACAGTCTCTCAAAAATGGGATCACTGAATCAGCATATGAATTTCGTTGCCTAATTTTGTTGCCACTGGTGCTACGACAAGAATGTAAAAGGCAACCACAGGTACACATTGTGTCACACCAAAGTCTGAATTGGCCCTGAATTGACACACACAGGACAGCGCAGCTGGAGCAACTCCCTTCAGATTTAACACGCATGATCACGTTCATCAAATTTGCTTAAACTAAGCATTCTCAAGTCTGGCTATATCTCACAAGGATTCTGACACAGCAATTTGAAGCAGACGCTTTACAAAAGTTGCGTGTAAGGGGGAAACACATCAAACTTATTGACACATTTAAAGGGAAAGGCAGAGGAATGTGCTGCCTTTGACAGCTACCGACATCATCTGAGTTTCACATTACATTTACATAGACACCAATACTCTGATTTAAATATGATTAAGATAATACTCTTATTAAGAGTCTACCATGTAAACAGCAATTTTTAATTAATTTAAAGGACCATCGAGTCGGAGTGTTTTTCTTTCTGTTCGGCATGTTGTATCAAATTTAATTTAAACAAAAGTCAAAAGATTAAAAATGAAACATACAAAATTAGATGAAAACATTAATTGCTTTATACTGAAACTTTCCTTCTAAAAGTGCTTCCTTGGTCTTATCCATATTTCTTTGCATGTTGAACACACGCCGGCCACAACAGGAAATAAACTGCCACTGTGTTAGTCGCGTTAATCTTTTTAATGCGTTAAATATTTCAAAATTAATCGCAAATTTTGTGTGAACGTGATGCAAATTGTGTGATCATGTGATGCCAATTGTTGCCAATCAGATCTAAGGTTTGCTTTCTTTCCAAGTGTTGCCAACATAGTAGCAAGCAGCAATACTTTCAGGACTGGAAATTAATGCCAAACAGTACTTGATTCTGCAGCCAAGACTTAAAAAAGTAGTATCACAATACAACAGCATCATGGCTCCATGTATCAGATGCTCAGAAGATGCATCTTGGTTTAAATAAACCAAACTAAGCAAGCCAGAAATCTTTGTACAAATGCAGATTTTGTGTGAACATATGATGTCAAAGAGTTTCCAGGGCAGTGAGTTAAAATGTCCCATTAGGAATAGGATGGCGGAGAAAAGATATTTAAAGTAGATGTCAGACTGACACTTGATAATGTAGATGTAAACTGGCCACAAAGGTTAGCGGAGGCGTCATGTAGCGATGAGAGGAAAGGGACTTTACACCCACATGGAAGTGCTAAAGGTTTATGAGCAGGACATATGCAGTGTTGCTTGTGGAGGGAATTTTAGACCAGCCAGTAGAGGACCGGATGGACAACTAGAACTTATGGCTAGATGAGGAACAGCTGTCCTTCTGAAACATGTGGCAAAAGCACAAAGCATTTAATTGGCTGAGTAAATAGAAGCTGTCTGTGTTAATGAGTGTCCTTTGTTCTCAAACTCTCAGCGAAAAGACATCACATCCAAGTACAGCATATTGTTACATGCTTATTATTACTACAAAGACAACAACAATTCGAATTTTAACCTAGGGTTTAGATGTGTAGAGTGCTGAACACCCATTGTGAAGTATTGTGAAATGTGAAGCTCTGGATTCGGTTTACTATGTGTCTACAATGAACCAATGAGGAAAGCTCTGGGAGGTGCTCTCCATACTACCGCCAGTGTGCAGAATCCACTTGGATAATGTGACGGCAGCCACAGGAAAACAGTGCCAGTGCACTCACCACAGACCAGCTATAGGTGGAGTGCTAGAGCCAATTCGGTGGATGGAGACGACTGGGAGGCCCTGATCAGTACCCGTACCGTACAGTACCCGTACTGTACCACTCTACCATTGAAGGGAATTTGGCCAGGAACCGGGGTCACACCCCTACTCTTCACGAGAAGTGCCATGGGATTTTTAATGACCACAGAGAGTCAGGACCTCTGTTTAACATGTCATCCAAAAGACAGCGCTCACTGACAGTATGGTATCCCCTTCACTATACTGGGGCATTAGGACTCACACAGACCACAGGTTGAGTGCCCCTTGCTGGCCTTACTAACACCAACTCTAACATTTATTCATGTTCTTTTCAGCTTAGTCCCTTTATTAATCCGAGGTCACCACAGTGGAATGAACCACCAAATTATACAGCACTTTTTAACGCAGCCGACGCCCTTCCAGCCGCAACCCATCTCTGGGAAACATCTATACACACTCACTTACTCATACACTACGGACAATTTAGGCTACCCGATTCACCTGTACCGCATGTCTTTGGACTGTGGGGGAAACCCGAGCACCCGGAGGAAACCCACGAGAATGCAGGGAGAACATGCAAACTCCACACAAAAACGCCAACTGACCCAGATGAGGCTCGAACCAGCAACCTTCTTGCTGTAAGGTAACAGCACTACCTACTGCACCACTGCGTCACCCCGCTTCTAAAAGCAACCTAGTTTTCCCATGTGGTGTTCCATTCAGGTACTGACCAGGCTCAGCCCTGCTTTTCTTCAGTGAGTAACTGGTCTTGGGCTGCAGGGTGATATGGCTGTGACTAATTGATCAGTATTAACCAATTTTAAAATATTTTTTTAACACCCAAAATATTCATAAAGCTTAATCACTCAAAGACTGATTCCTAAAATCATACCTTTAATTCATCATCTTCACAACATGGTTAAGAAAGACAAACATTTACATGTTATACATTGGGTAAATGGCACAATGGCATAGCACAACAAAGCCTAGGCACAAGTGTACATAAATTCTACCTTTCAACAGCTCAGACTTCTTTTACATCCATATCAGATCTGAAGTTTGCTTTCTTTCCAAGTCTTGCCACATTGGCCATGTTAATAATCCACAAGAACTTTTAGAACTGGATATTATTGCCAAGAAGTATTTCATTTCAGACCCAAGAATCAAACTTGCAGTACAACAGTATCATGACTCCATGTATTAAAAATTCAGAACATGCATATTAAGTAAACCAAACTTTTCTTGCCTGCTTTAACATCTTTAGGATATCCCTGACTACCATTACCAACTTGAATTGAACAAAAAGTTCGATCACTCAAGGACTTTTGTGTCAAAAATTCTTCATTCGATTCCTCAACCTCAGAGGACAGCGTTTACAAGGACACATCACACAGTAGCCATGCTTCCAAGCTGTGGGGTAGTTTGGGTGGTGCTGTGGCATATGGAAGTGTTCCCTCCCTGGCTGATATTGTATTGTAACACAGAGGGATTTTCACACAAACAAAGGTCATGAAATGCTACGTAGTCTGGAAAGGTCAGTGGGATTAGAAAGTATCAGATTGATACTACACGGATCAGATGCCTTCATCATTGGGCTCCCGGGCTCAGACACTTCACATTGGGAATGTGGGATTGGCTACTTGGTTTATTTTCTTACACTTGTCAGGGGGGATTGCTTGCTTACTTCTAGCCATTGGCACTGTTACTCATTTTCTCTCTCCTCCCAGACCTCCTGTGATGCACCACATGCTTCAAAGACTCCAGTCGAAGACCAAAACTTTCAACAAGTTTTGCTTTAGCTTGTGACCTTTGAAAACCCCACATTGGATATATACAAAGTATACTAAAAAAAATATATGCATGCTTTTCCAATTGAAATTCAAAGTTGGAATTACATGTTCAAAGCCAATTGTCAATGCTTGCCCGCAGTCTGCTGCATTATTCCACAATAGAACCAAGGTCCTACAAAAAAGAAATGTTTTGATTAATAATACGCACTTCTAAGAATTTAATTTGTACAACTTAAAAATTAATTCTTTAGATCATTATTATTCCTTGCCCACAGATTTTCAAATACTTTCTTAGGAGAAAAGGGTTAAATTTCCTAACAAACCATGCCTCAAAATAAAGATTAGCTATTCAGTCAGATACTACATCTCAATTTCCAAAAATAGACACTTATGTCAAGTTTTGTGGTCCAGAGTCACATATAATATATAATATATCTTTATATAGAACAACATATCTTAATATAGCATATATTTACAATAATCATGAGATGACATATTAATAGGATATTATGATGTGGGCAATGCACTGCCCTGCTAATGTATTTTATTTATTCATACAATTAAAGTAGTACACTGTAAAAAATTCCTGTAAATTTACGGTGAAAATCAACAGCAAAATACTGTTTTAATGTAAAAACAGCAAGTTGCCGTTTTTTACAATGCATCATGGGAAGACTTGCTCACTTCAGTTTGAGTGGTAGAGCAACAACAGTAAGGGCACTGTAATTTAACGGTTTTATACCATATTTATTTCTGTGTACACAAGATGCCATTTTGGATTATCTACATGAGGTAAGTTTGCAGCTCCATATGTGACTAACTATCTGTAAAATACCTGTTAGTTTTTAAAATCACATGTAAACATCCAATAAACACACAACTGCAACAATGATATGACTGTGTAAATTTGAAAAGCAAGATTAGCATAAGGACTCGGTAACGTTAGTCCTCACATCTCCTGAAGCCTGGATGGATATTTTACCTGAACTTTAAGGAACAGTGCAAATATTGAACGTTATAATTTGTGGTTACATGAACTGGTACATTGCCCTGCATTTTATGACAGATTTGAACTGCGTGCCTCTGTTTGAAACTCCAAGGTACTTACAAGAAAGGATAATTGGATAATTTGGATATTTTCGACGAGGTAAGAAGCTATATCTGTAAACGTACTATCTTTAAATTACTTATTAAATTTAAATATCATGCCATAAACATCAAATCAACACATAACCAAAGCACCTGTTTATTTAATTGCAGGATCCGACCGTGTGAATGTCTTGAGAAGAGAAAGGGGGTAACTTTAGCCTAATTTAGCAAGCTAACGATAGCTGGAGGACTCATTTTCACATCACACACAGGTAAGAATGTTAAACCTAGATTTTACATGAACTTTGAGTGAAGATTGCGCAGAATCTTTTTTTTCTTCATGTGGTTACATGTGTAACTTGCATATTTGGTCCATTTTATTACGGACACACCTTTTCATTTGCAACTCCGGTGCTTCTAAAAATAACATTTTAAGATCGAGTGAGACCTTTGTTATTTTTACGTTATTGCAGTTGGTTTATATAGAAATTGACTAGAGTTACGATCAGATTTTATGTTTGGTAACGTTACCTAAAGTGGCAGAGCTTTCAATCTTTTTTGTGAGTAAGGAGTAACTGCTATTATAATGAAAATTCTTTACAATTCATTTTTGACCAATAGATATCTGCCACCACTGCTAATCTTGAAAAGATGGGTAACCTGCCAGTGACTCCTCATTTGATTCTGCCTGGAAAGTATTTTGTGATTAAGATAGGGAAAAAATCTAATTTGTGTCCCGCTATAGACTTTGCTGGTTTGTATTTGACGAAATAGATTCATTCATTTTTAATTTATTAAAGCAAAGTCTCATTTAGTTAGAAATGTATGTATTTGTTTTGATCTGATACCCAAAGAAATAAACTTGCCTTTTAGAAGCCTAGTTATCCTTTAGTATTACTATTGACATACTATTGTCAATGTTTTAACACATGCTTAAGACATTCTGTCACTTTTCATTATCTTTGAATCTCAGATTACCTGGTTTGATTTCATGTAGTTGCTTATTATAGTTATTTAAATATTTCTTTTAATTTTGAAAAATTATATTGTATGGCTTTATCACGTCTTGCATAATTTTATCATGGCCCTTTCTACACCAAGCCTTTCAAAACAAATGATAAATCACAGAATTAATCTCCAGAATAATTCCTAAATAATACTTTTATCAACCAATTAATTAAAGGTTCAGATGATACTTTGGGCCAGTGGATAAAACAATGGATGATCAGCATGGAAGGCAGACTAATCTGTGAGGGTGAGCATGCACACTGGAATTCCTTCAAAGGTAATATGTTTGCACTTACATATTTTTTGTTTAATTTAGCATGAGGACTTCATGGAATAGAATATTGTTATGTCCAACTTGTCGCATGTGTGTTTGTGTGTATACACTACAAGTGAAAAGTTTGGAATCAGAAATATATATATATATATATTTGTCGTATAATAAGCTTCTTGTGCTCACAAAGGCTAAACAATACTGTAATAGAAACAAGGACAAATACAGCAAAAACTGTGATATAGTGAAATGTCAGTTAAATAGTATATATTTATCATAAACTAATTAAATTATGTACTGGTATTTTATTGTATTTAGTTTAAAATGTGATTCTTGTATTTTAAAGTAAAATTTTGATCATCATTAAAAATACTAGTCTTCAGTGTCACATAATTATCATGGTGCTTAATACAACCATCTGCTAAGAATAAACATTTATTGTTGTTGTCATAACTTTGTGAAACAATGCAATACACATTATTCATTCATTTTCTTTTCGGCTTAGTCCTTTTATTATTCCAGGGTTGCCACAGCTTAATGAACCGCCAACTTATCCAGCACATGTTTTATGCAGTGGATGCCCTTCCAGCTGCAACCCATCTCTGGGAAATATCCATACACACCCATTCACACACATACACTACGAACAATATAGCCTACCCAATTCACCTGTACCACATCTTTAGACTTGTGGGGGAAACCAGAGCACCAGGAAGAAACCCACGCGAACACGGGGAGAACATGCAAACTCCGCACAGAAACGTCAACTGACCTAGCCAAGTCTCGAACCAGTGACCTTCTTGCTGTGAGGTGACAGCACTACCTACTGCGCCACCACGTCAGTACACATTATACAATACTATTTCAAAGTACCATTGAAAATTAATTACTTTTACTCATCCAACTAAATTGTTCAAGCATGAAAGTAAATTAGACAACGTGGTGGCTCAGTAGGTAGTGCTGTCACCTCACAGCAAGAAGGTTGCTGGTTCAAGCCTCGACTGGGTCAGCATTTCTGTGTGGAGTTTGCATGTTCTCCTTATGTTCGTGTGGGCTTCCTCCGGGTGCTTCGGTTTTCCCCATAGTCCAAAGACATGCGGTATAGGTGAATTGGTTAAGCTAAAATTGTCTGTAGTGTATGAGTGTGAATGAGAGTGTATGGGTGATGGGTTCCCAGTGATGGGTTGCAGCTGGAAGGGCATCCAATGCGTAAGACATATGATGGATAAGTTGGCGGTTCATTCCGCTGTGGCGACCCCAGATTAATAAAGGGAAAAAGCCAAAAAGAAAATGAATGAAGGAATGAATAAAAGTAAATTCATTTTTTATAATGCAAAAAAGATTTTTAAAAAAATTTAAAAATGTAAATTGTAAATGTAAATTTTTTTTTAATCAAACAATCGTAAAAGAATGTATCAGTTTCCAAAATACTTTGAAGCTTTTTTTAGCACTGATCATTATAAGAATCAATATTAGTGGTTTTGTACCAATAATATAATGATTTCTAAAGGATCATGTGACACTAAATTAAATGTGAAACTACGTTCAATAAGAAAAATTTTTTTTTGAAAAATTTGAATTATTTAAATTGTGTAGTAACTAGGGATGTAACAAAATTGTAAATACCGTCATACCGCAATAGTAATTTTTTTCAATATTATCGTAGGCGCATGACTCAATACTATATTTCTGAGAAAAGTTTGCTTGGGCGAATGAAGCGAACGGGAGGTAGCGGGAACTACAATTTCCATCAGCCCAGGCGTGGCCATCATCCTTTGCGGTCTGTTGTCGCTACAGATCCAGTAATGCGGAAATGGAGTGTGTTGCTAGTAGCGGGGAAGAAAAAGAGCTGGAAATGATCGAACCTAAAGTGGGTTTTAAATCGGATGTGTGAAAGCATTTCGGTTTCTCTCTAAAAAGATACAAGAAAGGAGAAAAGGTGACAGACAAAGAAAAAAACAGTATGCAGGCACTGCCAGACTGTTGTGAAATATAAGTCGGGGAATACAACTATAAACAGTCATGGGGACTGCAGAATACAGCACACTTGTTAGATTGATGCAGACATTGACTTGTAATGCAAAGAGACCTCTATCTCACACATGGCTTGTCCTCTCAAGTGGTGGAAAGACAATGCACAGTGTTACCCACTGCTGTCAGCCTTGGCTGAATCATATCTCTCTGTCCCAGAAACCTCAGTCCCAAATGAGAGGGTTTTTTTTCTGTTACAGGGGACATGCCCAGAGATCCCAGCTTTTACCAGATTATAATTATATGATCATTTTCCTTAAAAAAACCCATCTCTATCTAAGTGAGTGAGTGATTAAATGTTGAATGTGATGAGTTTTCAACAATACTAAATTGAAACTTTATTTATTTTTTATATGGTTTAATAGTTTTTTGTTATTAAAATTTAAAAATTGAAGTTCCTGTTTCGAAACTTACAGATAGATGGCTAATTTGTATGTCATTGATATGTTCAGTGCTAAGGTAAATAAACACTTTTGGCACTTTTTTCGAGTCTTTTCATTAGTTTTGTTTTTCTTGTAAATTATTCAATAAGTATGCCATTCATACCGAGGTATTATCGTACAGTGAAATTCTGATACTGTTACATCCCTAGTAGTAACACTTTAAAATTCAACATTTTTACTTTTGTGAGCAGAATAGCCTTTTTAAACATGACCTCTAAAAAATATGTCCTTCAGATTAATATTTTGAATAGAATGCTTTACAATTATATATTTTTGCATAAACATTAGATTAGTCAAAGCCAAAATTGGAGCTAATAAACTTAGTACACGCCAGTGAATATTTTGAATATTTTGATGAAAAAAAAAAACAACTTTAATAATAAACAGGAAAAAAATATTACTCTGTTTAATAAAACTGTTTTGAGGAATTTATACAAATATAAATTTTTTAAAGGGGCTGTTAATTTATGCTGAACACTATATGTGGTGTGTGTGTGTGTGTGTGCGTGCGTGCATGCGTGGTCAAAATTATTAGCCTCCTTGATTTTTTTTTTCTTTTTTCAATATTTACATATTTATGTTTAACAGAGCAAAGAATATTTCACAGAATTTCTGATAATTTTATTTCTTCTGGAGAATTTTTTTCTGATTTTTAGCTAGAATAAAAGTAGTTTTTTTTTTTTTTAAACATATTAAGGTCAATATTATTAGTTCCCTAAAGCAATACATATTTTTGATTGTTTAAAGAACAAACCATCGTTATACAATGACTTTAATTAACCTAATTAACCTAGTTAGGCCTTTATATGTCACCTTAAGCTAAACACTAGTATTTTAAGAAAATATAGGCAATTATTATCTGTCGTCATCATGGAAAAGATAAAAGAAATCAGTTATTAATTTTTACAAATTAGTTATTAAAACTAGTATGTTCAGAAATGTTGAACAAATCTTCTCTTTGTTAAACAGAAATTATGGAAAAAATTATATATTATATTATATACAGTTGAAGTCTGAATTATTTGCCCCCTGTTTATATTTTTCCCCAATTTCTGTTTAATGGAGAGAATTTCTTCAACACATTTCTAAACATAATAGTTAATAACTCATCTCTAATAACTGATTTATTTTCTCTTTGTCATGATGACAGTAAATAATATTTGACGAGATATACTTCAAGACACTTCTATACAGCTTAAAGTGACATTTAAAGGCTTAACTGGGTTAATTAGGTTAACTCGGCTGGTTAGGGTAATCAGGCAAGTCATTATATAGCAATATCTAAACATTATATAGCTTAAAGGGGCTAGTAACTTTGACCTTAAAATCAATATTTAAAAAAATAAAAACTATTTTTATTCTAGTCAAAATAAAACAAGACTTTTTCCTGAAAAAAAAATATTATCAGATATTGTAAGCATTTCCTTGCTCTGTTAAACATCATTAGGAAAATAATGAAAATAAATTATTCAAAAAAAGGGGCTGATAATTCTGACTTCAACTGTACATATATAATAGCAAATAGGGACTTTAACTATGTACACACACGTTACTGGTGTTGTTCAAAAGTCTAACATTTTAACATTTAAATGCCCTTTTCATGTCTTTAATCTTCATCATATAATAATAACCTTTTTTTCAGGGAAAACCATTTTAGTGCTGCAAAAATGCATGTGCTTATTCACTAAAATTTTCTTTCAGAACAGAAAATCACTTTTGCAGATAGTTTATTTATTTTTGTAAGTCATACAGTTTTAAATACTTTGTTCACAGAAAATCTTTTATTCTTATTATTCAGATGCTTTGCTGGCATAAATCCAGAGAGGGGAACCAAGGCTGTGAGGGGAAATGTGACATCAAAAAAAACTGGCAAGACAGTTCAGAAGAAGACCATGACTTTAAACCCCAAGGTTTCAAACCTTTTAAAGAAACTAATGGACTTTGAATGGGACTTTATTTAAAATGCAGCTTGCTTGCACCCCCCTACTTTTGCAACACAGAGGACTTTTTTCTTTATTTGCTGAAGCTCATTTTAGGGCTATATATTTTTATATTTTATATCCAAGACTAAATTGTAAAGTGGCTATTTATTAATTTTTTCTATGACATTCGGTAAGTTGCTTCTTGTTGTACAATGCTGAATACGATCTTAACATTTCTGGAGAACTTACAATTTTTGCCTGTTCTTTGGCTTAATATTTACACAAACACAATGCAGATTTTATTTTGTGTTGTTTGAAAATAAAAATGTGAAATATAACTTGGATTTATTTCTCTTTTTGAATCATTTTAATCTGAAATAATATGGTTAAATATGGATTGTAATTTAACAGCTTTATGCTTCTAAATAACAGATGCATGCTGTAGATAAAATGTAAAAAAAGGTAGGGCACTGTATTTTTACGTTAGAATAACAGTGGTATGCTGTATCTTACAAAACAGTATCATGCTGTTTATTTAAAATGGCAGGGCACTGTATTTTTACAGTTCCATAACAGTAGATTACTGTGGCTAAAAAAACAGTATCATGCTGTTAATTTAAAACGGTAGGGCACTGCATTTTTACAGTTCCACAACAGTAGAATACTGTTGCTAACAAAAACAGTATCATGCTGTTAATTTAAAAAACGGTAGGGCACCATATTTTTACAGTATGATAATGGCAACCACAGCTGCCAGTAGATTACCGTTTTTTTACAGGGAAATTTTTTACAGTGTATCTTACTAGATTCCTTTTATCATTCTACGGTTTTATTTTTACATAATGCCTTATTATTTTCCCGATGCAATGCACAATGGCACTTTTGATGAAAACTCAGTCTCACTTTGTTTCCCCAGACACACGAGCAGCCTGCAAGAGCAGATGAAACAGGATGTACAACTCAACAGCCCCTTGTGATGGAGAGCAGCATGAGGCAATGCTCCAATGCAAATCGGCACCAGAGGAGATTAAAGCACCCCATCCCACTCGCACCCAAAGCCTTAATACACAAAGGCAACCCTGATTGAACTGGATCCTAATCTCAGAAATGCACTCCGCAGCAACAGCACCCCCTCTCTTCATTTGCTAATACACAGTAGCATGCATCCTTAGCATTCCACATGTGGAGCTGAAGTCTTGCTGCTCCTGACAGGCTGTGTAGATATATGGGACTACGCTTGCTGTGCTCAAGTCTTTGATTTGGTGCGAGGTTGAAAATTTCAGGTATCACAAAAGTATTATTAGACTGCTCATCGAGTGGGTAGATTGTGTATCACAGGATCACCATGGAGGTGCTGATGCTATGCTGTGATTATTCTGATTGCAAAGTATGCAGGGAACTGGTCTAGTCTTACACCGTGTCCTAACCAAGCGGGTATTTTCAATGTGAAGACTTCACTGAAAGTGCTTAGCCTTTTATGCTACAGCCAATCAGAACAAACTTGATGTTTAATGTTCCGTTTCATTCAAAGTCAGATGTGGGATATCTTTCCTCACCTATGTCCAATTATGGAGGCGTTCAATTGGCAAATGTAAGTGCCTGTGTTTGTCAAAAAGTGTTTGATTATGTTTTAAGCGTAAGATTTCCCAGCAACCAAATTGCAGGATATAAAATGCCTGATGCTCGTTAGATGCTAACAATGACGTTAACCATGTTTATCAACAATCAAGTTTAAACAAACATTTGTTCCACATTTAGAGTGTATTACAAAACATTTGCAAAAAAAAAAAAAAAAACAACTAGTGAATGGATTTCAGTTCCTTAAACGTGAATGATACACTATAAATCTACTGTGAATGCTGTTCCACACATGCACCTGGGATATATTTGAGCAGTAAATTCCTGAACCAATTCAATTAAATTCTTGAGAGATTACCCAAAGATGGCCTTTTGGGATGAAAGTGAGATGAACACTGCAGTGTAACTACGATTTCAGTAGAATCCGTTTTCCTGCTAGCCAAAAATTATGCAATTCAAATCAATAAGCACAGTGTGTATTTCACAGCGTACAAAATCAGACTTGTTCACAATCCAGGTTTCATTCATATTTGAAGGATAACCTTGGGCCAAGGTATTCCAGAGTGCCATGTTCACTGCTCAAAATCAAAAACCGTTCACAAGTGACTGATGATCGTCCAAAATCTTGAGGTAAGCGTACTATTCTAGTGCCACTGGCAAATACTTGCATACTCAAATTAACAACTAATGTGCCCCATCAAATAAATTGTAGGAGAAATAAACCAGTTGTAAAATTAACTTTCAAAAGCACTTTCCTGTCTGTTGAATTATTTTCTAGATATTCAATTCATTCTCACTGTAAGGTACTGTAGATGGCATGTACCTGCTTCATTGGCCCCAGGCCTTTGGAGAAAACACGCCTTTATACCCAGATTACTTGCACATTTATTCCACCGCTCCACCTCAGCTCTGCTTTGAATGAGAGAATTGCGTGGCCTTGCTGGTGGAATGTAAACATCCCGTGGCAGGCCTGTGTCTGCGCCCCCCTGTCCTCCTCATCAGGATGGATTGAAATCTGCTTGCTGTGCGCCTCTCGCTTTTACTCCATCTCCACCGGCGCACATGTCCTCCAGCACTGATCACAGATGAGCCGTGCAAAATGAAGAGCAAACATACCTGGATGTCATTACAAAGCACTCCCATAGTTTACAGGAAGTACACCGAGGCCTAAAACCAACAATTGCTTTTTCCCTGTTCCCATTCCCCTCGCAGGGTGGCAGCAGGAGGGAGAGGGAAGAAACATGTCCCGGTAGGGGTCAGAAAGAACCTTGCCGCTCGTTTTTTATGTCTGTTTTGACAGGCACTCAAAGCACCAACAACGCTTGGCGTAATTTGTCTCCATTTGCCCAGCCGTTGTTATCGTTTCCCCTAATCAATCCCGATGCAAAGGGTCTTTTTGAGATGTTGATGTGTTTATGTCGAAACGGGGGATTTCTCTGGACTGGAATTCAACAACTTGGTGCAAAGTATGTACTCCGGTTTTAAACAGTTCCACTCTGAAGGGAACATGATTTCTGAAAGGATGCCAGTCTGCCAGCCAAAATAGCACTTTTAGATCATTTATCATGTCAGGCCTAGGCACGTCTCTAAAAGAAAGATAAATCATTCTTCTGGTGAGAAAAATCCCTTTGACAAGAGTTTACAAGATTTCACCAGGCTAGAGGACAAAAATATTTCCCTTAAAACAATCAAGAATATTCATATATTTATTGTCTGTATGAGAGAGCTAAACATTTAATAATAATAATAATAATAATAATAATAATAATAATTCCTTATATTTATATAGCACTTTTCTGGACACTAAAAGCGCTTTACACATTTTTGGGGGTCAACTCATTCACTACCAATGTGCAGCATCCACCTAGATGACACAATGGGAGCCAATTTGTGCCAGACCGCACACCACACACCAGCTGATTGGTGAAGAGGAGACAGAGTGCTAAAGCCAGTTATGATATGTGGATGGTTAAAAAGCCATGATGGACAGAGGCCAGTGGGCAAATTTGGTCAGGATACTGAGGTTAAACCCCCACTCTTTATCAAAGGAAATGCTTGGATTTTTAATGACCACAAAGAGTCGGAACCTCGGTTCTCATCCGAATTAACCGAAAGACAGTGTTTACTAAAGTCTGGTTTTTACTTCTGCGTCATGTGGTTGGCGTGACCCACGGTGTGACCCTGGCAGCAGGTGTTTTTGTTCCTCTGTGTCAAGTTTCTTCACTGGTGTTTTGTTTTTTTTCTGAGGGCTACCTCAATGTACAAGTGGCTCAAACACGTGCAACAACTTTAATTAAAAGGTAAACACAAAACAACAGTCTCCATCTTCATGGGACTCCACACTTGTAAACACTCTGCATTCACACGGCTCTCCTCCGCCCACTCTCATCAGCGCTACCAAGCAGACCAATGACAGAGCTTGCACCGCAACGACATAGTAGTTACATTTTTTGAGAGGTTCATGTCAGCATCGCCGATGGGCATGGCGATAGCTATGCGACCACGTGTTGGCTGCGCCGTAGCATACGTGTGTGCTTGATGCAAAAAGTATAAATCAGCCTTAAATAGTAAAATCCCCATCGATATACTGGAGCATTAGGACCCACACAGACCGCAGGTTGAGATCCCCCTGCTGGTCGCACTAACACCACTTCTAGCAGCAACCATGTATTCCTATGTGTACTTCCATCCAGGTTCTGACCAGGTGCAGCCCTGCTTAGCTTTAGTGGACAACCATGTGTATTGCAGAGCTACAGCAGCTGCCAGTAATCTGACAATTACTTCCTCAATTTCAAGGGCAAACCATACAATTAGTCTGCTTATGTTAACTAAGCATTAATCAGATATTATTACAGTATTATATTATATAAACCAATCAAATAAGTGATGAGTTAATGGTCAAAATAACTAAAATATTTTACTGATGTCGTAGCCCTCATAAAAAAAAAAATATATATATATATATATATTATATATATATATATATATATATATATATATATATATATATATATATATATATATATATATATGTATAATAATAACAGCACTGTTAACAGAAGGTGATCTCAAGCTTGACTGTCATGAGTTTTATTTATTTATTTTTGTTAAAAGTGATGAATTTGGAACAAAAGTGCTGCTTTGCATTTTGCAATTTGTGGGAGTTGTGCTTTAAAGAGGATGAAATTAAAGACCTAACTGCTTGGGGGAGAATTAGCATGCTGACAGTTTCACAGCATGTCTACACTGTAAGTGCAGGAACACAGAATGCTTCTTTGCATCTTTGATTATATCAGAGAGATCAGAATTTGTTTTACATCTACATTATAATATGCTAGCATCCTAACAAACACCACACTTGCCAAAACATTCTCTCAGAATTAGCATTTCAAAATGCATCACCTAGCTAAAGAGAAACTGAACTATTGTAGAGAACAATGACAATGTGTCTTTAATTTCTGATAACAGACTCTAGCTGGGATGTAGTCTTTTATATACACATTTTGGTTTGGACATACTCTTTTATACTCTTTTATACTCTTTTATTCCCACGTTTGAGGGTGTCAATAGATTGTGAGTTTAAAAACCCATGATGCGGATCCATCTTGATCAAGACCTTATCAAACCTTCCCCACATCATCTACTACAGATTCCCTAGAGAGAGCATTTGAGGTAACAAGGCTTGCGGAGTGACAGTAGACAGGAAACTGCAGCTGTTTGCTATGGGATGCTCTCGTTTGTGAAGGGTACACGTTCTGGCAGGCCAACAGGCTCCTCTCTGACGAGCCTGTTTTGTATTCCACACTATTACTCCCCATGAGAAAACCCTTCATAACACCGTCTCATGCTCGGGTGTTTTCTTGTGCTTCTCCTTTATCTGCTCTACCTCATTTCCCATCGACTTCCCCTCTGTTTTATCCCATTCCTCTCTTCTAACAACCCTCCCTAAACTCGCACACTGGAATGGAGCCTCAACCAAAAGCTGCCGTGACTTCATCCAAATACTCCTGTTACCTCGGGGTAATCCCGGTGTGATTGCCCTGCTTAGTGGTCTTGCTTGCTCCCACAGGTGGCACGCTACTCGCCAGACACTGCCACTTGCAAGAAAAAAACAACGTGCAAGTCTTGTTTGGATAAAACTCAGCGCTAATCTATCCGGAAAGGGAGGGCGTTGTTCATGAGTGTCAATGGAATAACAAGCCCGTTTGAAGAAAAGCTCATTTGGGTGGTTCCTCCACCTCCTAACACCACATAGCACTAGAGATTGTTTCCAGTGATGTAGCGCCTTTGTGGGGGCCGAACGGGTGATGGATTGCACCGAACTGCCATTGGATGATAGACGGTACCTTGCCTCCACCTTTGCAACAAAGTGCAACTACTTCATCAGTAATGCATGGCTAGCTCCCTAAAGGTTTGAGTTCTTCACATTTCAGCTCTGATCTCAGTCGGTTTTGCATTAAAGGGCACTGCAATTCCCACGTCTTCTCTCTGTGCCATTTGAAGACTACTAAGTGCAAGGTTGCCCAAAATTTCGCCTAAAGGCCCAACATCTTTTGGAGTTTGCTCCTGCCTGTGAATTTCTACTGATCCCGAAGACCTTATTTAGATAGTTTAAGTTTGTTTAATTGGGGTCAAGTAGGAGCAGGTTGGACACCTCTGGCCAGGAGAAGAACATGGGTAACTTTTTTCACTAGGGGCGTTACAATCATTAACAACTTGGGTGGTTGGGGGTGGGGATATATTGAAAGCCATAGTTCACCCAAAAATGAAAAATCTGTTGTCATCTAATTTAATTTTTTTTTTTTTTTCAGAACTAGGACTGTGTATATTTTGTACTGTAAAACACAGCAGTCAACTTTATTAAATGAAATGAGCGCAGTTAACTCAAAATATACAGAAAGTTAATTCTACTCATTTCAAAAGAGTTTTGAACTCAGTGTTGAAGGTAATGAGTTAATTAAATACCTCATTACTTCAACTTGGAGTAAGTTCACTGTACTCATATATATTAGTTTTTTAACTCAAATGGTTTGTAGCAATCGGTTTCCTTAAATGGTTTAAGTTGACTTAACTTAATGGGTTTTACAGTACTTTGTTGATTAAGTTCACAGTACTCAATTGGATTCTTTTTTTTTTTTTTTTTTAGTTAAGTGGTTTGTTGCACTCGGTTTCCTCAAATAGTTTGAGTTCCCTTAACTTTTTGTGGTTTACAGTGCATGGCTTAGTATTAATATTGCAATGTGTTCATCTGCAAAAGTCACATTGTAATATGCACCATGCTAAGTTGCTGTTATGGCTGACCAGTACCACACAGTTCAGAAAACAAGATTTGTGGGGCCATTTCAAAGTTAAACATAATAGAATGAAGGTTTGTCATTTTAGACACTGTGGCAGTGTGAACATTTAAAGTGAGTTTGTAACTTTAAAAAGATGAGGACAATATATATGCATACATATTTTACTTTTGATCACTTCCTCCATTCATTTTCCTCAGCTTACTCCCTTATTTACCACAGCGGAATGAACCGCTAACTAGTCCAGCATATCGTCACCTTGGAATTATAAGATTCTATCTGCGTTCTGAATGATTTTGAGATAAACTTTAAAGTTTTTGCATTCCATAGCAAACAGTATGTGTTTAACATTTGTTTTTTTTTAAAGAAAATTCCTAAAATGTAAATAAGATGTCATTTAAAAAGAAAATGTGAATAAGTCAAGTTTGACAAAAATGTCAGATAGAACCAAATAATTCTAAGGTGACGATATGTTTTACCCAGCGGATGCCCTTTCAGCTACAACACAGAAATAGGAAAATCACATTAACAACACACACATACACTATGCCCAATTCATTCATTCATTCAGTCATTCATTTATTAATTAAATCATTCATTCATAAATTTTCTTTCGGCTTAGTCCCTTTATTCATCTGAGGCCAACACAACGGAATAAACTGTCAAGTTATCCAGCATATGTTTTACACAGAGGATGCCTTTCCAGCTGCAACCCAGTACTGGGAAACATCCTAAAACACTTATTCACACACATACTCTTTAGCCCACTAAGTATATTTAATTCACTCACACTGTATATCTTTGGACTGTGGGGGAAACCGGAGTACCTGGAACAAAACGAACACGAGGAGAACATGCAAACTACACACAGAAGGCAATATTTAATTTATTTACCTGAAAACTCCACAGAAAAACCATAAGGAAAAGCTTATTTTATTTGTATCGTTGCTCTATAGTGTTTTGCTTGTGATTTGTTTATTATATTAGTTTGTTATATTTTATGCAGATGCACTCCACTACATAATTATCTCAATTAATCTAAAATGGTACATTATTTCCAAATACTACTCCATTCATCTGGTGAAATTGTATTTATATCGCAATATGCATTAAAAAAAAAACGAAATATTGCAATGTCAGATTTTACCAATATCGTGCAGGCCTATTCAAATCCTAGTTGAGTTTCATTCTTCTGTTAAACACTAATGGCCTGTTTCCACTGAGTGGTACAGTAAGGTACGGTACAGGTCATCTTCATCAGGCTTGGGTTTTCACGGCCAAAACGGTACCAATAATAATCTTTTGGTGGATGTGGTATATGACAGAAAGATTCAGTCAACGTCATTCACCCGTTGCAATGGGTACCCAAAAAGTGGTACGGTACAGTTTGCTTTTATGTACCTTTTGACACTGGAAATGGCCATAAAAGTGTATCGAACTGAACTGTACCACTCAGTGGAAACGGGCCATCATAAAGATATTTTCCTGGGACCCATCGATAACCATATTGTTTTTCTACTACAAAAGTTGATAGGTCTCAGCAACCAACATTCTTCAAAATATCTTATTTTGTGTTCAACAGGAGAAAGAATCTCATAAAGGTTTAAAATCTCATGAGGAACAATAAATCATGAGTTTTGACTGAACAATCCCTTTAACACCTTCAGACATATTTTAGTTGACTTCTCTCTCATTCAACTGGTCACATTTTTAAGAGTATCATTTCGAGCTTCTGTTTTAAGGGCCACAAGACAGCTGCTAACCCACACAGGAAATTAAAACTTATTGCAAGCATTAGTTTTTTTGAAAGACCAATTTCACTTTAACCTTAGCTTCTTCGTGCACAATTTAAACACACACACACAGACAGACGCTCCAAATCTAAGAGGGTGATCTCTCAGTAGATTTAGCACTGCTGCCACATATGCAAACAGAGACATTAGATCATGTACAGTAATTGCACTAATATTATGACTGCATATACAGTTGTGGCATTTATGGTGATATTAAATCGTAATTATCTCTGCACAGTTTGTCTCGAAGTATGCTTTATTTCCATACCAAATCGCAGTTCAAGGAGCGGAGGCTTGAAATGTCGGCATGTTTAAACAACACAGAGTTTTTTAATGTGCGGCACATCTTCTGATGAGCATAATTCAAGCGGCATTCATTAATTGTGATGACATTCATAAATACAACATAAAAGATATTAGCATGCACTTGACACAGAATGTCACCTTCAAGCACTCATTTAGAAGCTGCAAATTTTCTGTACTTAGGAAAAGCCATAGCATTTATCAGCACTGACGATGGCTATTGACCTCTAAAGTTGTGGTTCTGTTTTCCCTAATTTATCAGTATCACTGTAAATATTAGTTTTATATACAGTTAAAGTCAAAATTGGTACCCCTCCTGCACTGTAAAAAATACTGGGTTCTAAACAATCCCACAACAAGGCATTTGTGCCCACAGAACAGTCGCTCACTGGATATTTTCTCTTTTTCTAACCATTCTCTGTAAACCCTAAAGATGGTTGTGCATGAAAATCCAAGTTAATCAGCAGTTTCTGAAATACTCAAACCAGCCGGTCTGCTACCAACAACCATGCCACGTTCAAAGTAACTTTTTTTTCCTATTCTGATGCTCAGTTTGAACTACAGCAGATCGTCTTGACCATGTCTACATGCCTAAATGCACTGAATTGCTGCCATGTGATTGGCTGATTAGAATTTAATCATTAATGAAAAGTGGCCGGTGAGTATATATTACCCAGAAAAGGAATGAACAAACATTAGCTCATACTGTAGACGTACACAATCAAAACTAGAAAAGGCATCAATCTGGAACCTCAGAGGAGTCACCGGATTGCTGTTGAGTTATAGATTTGTCAAAAATAATTAAAAAAACTGACCCCAAGTTGCCAAAAATTTGCACAATTTATCTCAAAGTATGCTTTTTTCCATGCCAAATCACAACTCGAGGAGAGGAGGATTAATAAGTCAGCATGTTTAAACAGCACAAACTTTTTTATGTGTGGCACATCTTCTGATGAACACAATGCAAGCGGCATCCATTAATTGTGATCACAGTTATAAATACAACATCCTTAGAAATCTGACCCTCTCCATTTGAATAACAGATCTCATGTCGGAAATCCAGCTCTGGATTGTAGCGAGTAAAGATGGTCCACAACCATGTCTTGCATTAAAGACTCTTGCATGGTGTGTGGGAGAGAAGATCTTTGTTATGAGAAGCCAAAAATAGCAAGTTCGGCATTTGGCAAAAAGTCTCATTTTAATTATTTTAAAAATATTTTCCAAAGGCTGTCTAATAGATAGTCTAACAGCAAAGGTTTTAATCACTTTTTTTTTTTTTTACTTAATAGTGTTAATAGCTTATAACCAATAACTAATTTGTTTTTGTCTTTTGCCATGGTCACAGTTTATACTTTTTTCTGCTTATTTTGCAAAAAAATTGTATTCAGCTTAAAGTGCAATTTAAGGCTTAACAATGTTAATTAGGCAAGTAAGGTTAATTAGGCAAGTCATTGGGCAGCAGTGATCTGTTCTTTATCCAATCAGGGAAATAAAAAAAATACAAAATAAAAAATTCTAAAGAGCCTAAACATTTTGACCTTAAAATGTTTGTTAAAAGGCACCAATTTACCCCTTTTTCAAGATTTAAAATACGTCTGTCATGTTTCCAGAATGTGTCTGTAAAGTTTCAGCTCAAAATACCCATCAGATTATTTATTATACCTCTCTGAATATTGGAATATTCAGCTCTGAGCATGTAGTAGCTGATTTTGTTCCCTGTGCCTTTAATGTAAATGAAATAGTTCTCCCCACCCACCGTTCCCACGTGCCTGTCAGAACCAAAGAGATCTCTCCCTATGGCTCTAATGTGTCTCCATCTACTGCTGCGTCAGATAAACAGAACTGTGACAGATATGAAGGAAGCAGATCTCACATAACATTTGTGAGAAATGCTACTGTAACCAGGTGATGGTTGAGAAGGGGTGAAATATTTATAAAAATTATGAAAAACAGTGTAGAAAAATAAAAGCAAGACCCTTTAAGAAACCCCAGGTGATGTTATCACCCGTATGTGTACGGGAGCATGCACGCTCCCGCAAAACAATTACAAAGTAACTGTGCACTGTTGTATGCGCGAGTAATTGTCAATTGTTTGAGTGAAATATGAAATCCAGTTGGATGTTTACACAATATTGCGCTGGTCTGTGAGAATGAGTGTGATTGCAAGTGGTTAAACTGCATGTACAGATGAAGCTGTTTAAAACGTAGGTGTTTGAGTGCACAGTGAAAAACACAAAAAAAACAGTAAGTAAAACTTTCAGTTTATGCATGTTCTTTTTTATGTACAGTTGAAGTCAGAATTATTAGCCCCCGTTTATTTTTTCCCCAATTTTGGTTTAACAGAGAGCAGATTTTTTCAACACATTCCTAAACATAATAGTTTACTCTGTAAAAAAAAATATATATAGCTTAAAGGGGCTGATAATTTTGACCTATAAATAGTTTTTTTTTTTTTAAATGAAAAACTGATGTTATTCTAGCCGAAATAAATACGACTTTTTCCAGAAAGAAAAAATATGATCAGACATACAGTGAAAATTGCCTTGCTCTGTTAAACATCATTTCGGAAATGTTAAAAATAAATAAATTAATTACTTTAAAGGGGGCTAATAATTCTGACTTCAACTGTACATTAAGAATTAATAATGTTGTCTAACTATTTATGCAGTTCTAAGATGCTGTGTTTTTTTTTAGAGTGCCACTACTGGATTATTATTACTATTAGTGAGACACAGTCTGCATTTTTTTGTTTATTGTACACAAGACAAACATAACTTTGTATTACATGATATCTTTATTTTTGACTGGTAAACAGTTTGTTGATAACTGAGAAAACATTTTCAGCACTGTAATTTTATTTATTTATTTTTTTATGATTTTGTTTGGGGTTACAGCCCTTGCTAAAAATAGAAACTAAGTCTACTAACCTAAATTCTAAGGAATATATGTAAACCCTACTTATCTTTGTTGGTCTTAATTTTCTGAGGCCAAAGAAATGTTCCAATGATTATTTGATTTATTTGTTGTGGAGTTAATTCAAGCCTTTCTGCAATGATGAGTCACACACAATGTTGTTACAAAGTTCACGCACACACACACGTTTGTATAACTTTGCACTGTTTTTTTGCAAGGCAAATGTGACGACACATTAATTGACACGTTTATGAACACTGCTGTAGGGATATCTGTTATGTTAATGTACAAAATAAACCTGATTTAACGTCCACAAACTAGGATTGAAGCGTCTTCCTTTATAATTGCCCTGACATGTGACTGTGGTGATGAATTACAAAGTTATTTTACTGTCTTTATTATAAACATGCACTGTTTTAAAAACATTTTAAACTTGTAAAACTGCAGATGATCACAGAGAGTTGAACAGATCTTTTAAAGCATCTGCTAAATGACTAAATGCAATTGAAAATGTAATCCCAGTTGATTTGCACACGTACTTTCTTGTGGTTAATACGCAGCTGTCAGTCAATTTGGTGGGTTGGGTAACTGCATATACGTCATATATATATATAACTATTATAAGAGACACTTAAAAAATTCCATTGCTCTGTTAAAAGTCACTTGGTGGTAAATATTTTAATAAGTCAAAATGAAAAAATATATACTTATTGTTTAATATCTTTAATAATAATAATGTATTTGTTAATCATTTTAACTCCAACTGTAGGTGACTGCTTGTTGTAGTAGTGGCTAGAGCCGATAACAAAGGTTAATGCTAACAACCGTGGATTGCCCGACCCAATTGCTCCAACACACACCTCCCCAAGAGTGCGTGCAGATGGAGGCGTGAAGATTAATGTCCAGACATTGCCGTTTGACATATGTGGGCTCTCTGTTCCTTAGCGTACGCCAATATTCTCTTTTCAAGCTAGGCCTCACGCAAACACAATGCTAGCTTCACTTTGATGAATTAGCGTGGCTAGATGGGAATGAAAAACAGAAACGTTGGAGTTAGGAATTGCTCTTTGGAAGAGAAATCACCTTTAACTGGAAGTGATGAGAAAACAGTGAGTTATAAAGACAACTGAGGGTGTATTATACAACTATCAACACGGAATCTGATGAGCGGCTCTGGGTTTCTATGCTTGTGGGTGTAGTGAATGGGGCATGATGCATCAAATGGAGTCTGAGACAGATGGCATGCATACTTTTGTTGTCATCATTTGGGTCACTGGGCTCAACTCGAAAGCCTTAGCGACTGGTATAGGGGAAGCTAAAGCTGAACAAGCAGATGCAGTGGCTTGAATAGAGAAAGAATGTTTTGAATGCATTTTGTAGAAGAAGAAAGTATTTTAAAAAGAAAAAAAGCTTCCACACTGAATGTACTCCATTTCTACTCAAGTTTAAATTTATTTATTTATCTTTTTTACTTTCTTTGTTTCTTTCTTTGTTTCTTTATATACAGTTAAAGGAAGATTTATTAGCCCTTCCGGTACATTTTACCTCGATTTCTGTTTAACAGAAATAAGGTTTTTACAACACATTTCTAAACATAATAGTTTTAAGAACTAATTTCTTATCTTCGCCATAATAAAACATCATCCCCCGGATTCACAGACAAGGCTTAAGCCTAGTCCTAGACGACTAAAATGTCAAGGACTTGGCTATTTCAACTTAAATAAAATCGCACTGATTGATTTTTAATTATATCCGTGCCTTTGTTTGGTCTCAAGATGCATGCCAGTAATGTTTTTTTTCTAAGCATGTTTATAAAAAGTACTTAAAAGTCCTTATTGAACTATGGCCTAATCCTGGCTAGTCTAAGCCATGTCTGTAAAACCGGGCCTGCATTTTACTCAATATTTTAATTCAGCTTAAAGTGCAACTTAAAAGCTTAACAAGGTTAATTAGGCAAGTTATATATTGCTTAAGGGGTAATAATATTGACCTTAAAATGTTTTTTTTTTTCAAATTCTATATATATATATATATATATATATATATATATATATATATATATATATATATATATATATATATATATATATATATATATATATATATATATATATATATATATATATATATATGGTTTTATTCTAACCAAAATGTAACAAATAAGACAGACATGTTTTGTGAACATTTCCTCAATCTGTTAAATATAATTTGAGAAAACCATTAAATTTTCAAAACATGTCTATTCTATTATATGTATGTATTATTATTATTATTTGTATGTATTATTTATTAATAATACAATTATGCATGTATTATTTTTATTTGTTTATTTATTTATTTATATATTTATTTATTTACATTTTTACATAATTAACAAAATAAACATTTATTTTTGTATTAAAAATGAAGAAATAAAATAACAAAATAATATTTTTTATTCTTTATTTATTATTTATTTATTATTATTTTTTTATGTTTATTTATTTATTTATTTTTTGCTCCCAAGAATGTTGCTTCATCCAAACATTCTGTCGTAATTGACTTGTGCAATATTCCAATACTATTAGACTTTTACTCATCTTTGGAACACAACCATTGTGTGTTAATGAAACCTGAGGAATTTCCACCCCATCAACGAATTTCTATACACAGGTTTTGTGTTTCATTATGTTCCATATACTCAGCATACATTTTTAAACCCCACTTTGAAAATAAATAATTTTATCCATTTCTTAGTGAATGTAGGAAATATAAATGTTGGTGCATTTGAACAACACAGATTTATTAAACTTTTATATTTATTAAAATAATAGTTTGCTATTTGCTTGTTTAAGTTTTGCTTCAGTTGCCTGACGAGTGTGCACGTAAAGCAGCCGGTGATCACCAGCACACACACATATTATGTACAACTCGACATGTGATAGTGTTCCTTCATATGTTTTCATCAAAGTTGTTCACTATCTATTCACAGAGTTTGTAATATATTCAAACGTTGACAAATACAAGTGCAGCCTTTAAGAGCTCATTTCTGGTTAATGATGTTAGAATTTATTTTGGAATGGATGTGTAAATAGTCTTTTCAGGAAAAATTTTGTAATGTCCTTGCCTGTGTGAACAGTGCTTTTTTAAATTTACTGGTAAAGTTGTTCTGGAAATTTTTGCCGGTATCACTATGTGAAAGGAGCTAATTATTCTCTAGAATGTTCCTAATTATATTTGTCATAATAAGAATGTTAGGCTGAATTTTAAAGCCAGAATAAAAACAAAAATACACCCTGATTTAATCACCTCACATGGATGTATGAATTAGCTCTTGAATGCATTTTTGCATACATTAAGGAAATTAAGAAAAAAAAAAACAATAGACATGGTATCATTGATTCATTAGCACACCTGCGCATGCTTTCAGAATCATCTCTGCAAGAACACTCACTTTTACACCTCATGCACAATCTGCAAGCCACATTTTATTCTCCGGTGTATCCACTTGTCAGCAGCTTTAATCCTCAATGGAACACAAATAGCACTTTTTTTTTCTCATAATAATAATAATGCATTATAAGACAATGAAATTCTAGCACTTTCATCAAGTTCAGCCTGTCTCGCATAACTAATTTGATGATATACTTGGGGAACAAAGCGCAAAGCTCACAGTCGTTTGGGGAATGTTTTTGTCACCGTCAACATCTTTTGAAGGATTAATGAAGGGCAGAAATAGAAACTATCTCCAGACGGATCACAAATGCTTCATTTAATGTGTCGGGCTTAATGAGCTCATAGCGAGTCAACAGCAGAGACGGAAGCAGTGGAAATGTGAGAGAGACTGTTCAAGTCACTTCGCTTCAGATCTTTTCACACTTGGTTTAATTTTTTGCTTCTGCCTTTTTTGCTTTATGTTGGCAACACCTTTGCGAGTACACCATGAATATACTACAACACTGTTAAAAAATCAATTATTTTATGCTTTTTTTAATAAATAACAGCCGTTAAATTACAGAAATTTACCATAAAATTACAGATGGTCAAATTACAAAAATTTACCGTAAAGTAACAAACGTTAAAATTACAGTAATTTACTACAAAATGACAGATGATAAAATTACAGAAATTTACATTAAAATAACAATCGCTAACATAAAAAGAAATGTACCATAAAATTTACCGTAAAATAACTAAGATTAAAATGAAAGAAATTTACTACAAAATAAAGACGTTCTAATTACAGAAATTTACCGTAAATTAACAGACGCTAAAATGACAGAAGTTTACCTTAAAATTACAGAAATTATCTGTAAAATAACAAACGTAAAAATTACAGACAATAAAATAACAGAAATCTACACTTGCATTTAAGGAAATTTCTGTAGTATAACGTCTGTTATTTAAGCAAAAAAAAAGACAACAAAACATTTTTTTTTACAGTAAATTGTACTATATTGAGTGTAAATGTATGTGAAGTGTGCAGCAGTTATGCAGAGGTTATGAACAAAATGTCACTGTTTTGATTTAAGACCGCAAGAACGGTGGACATGAAAAATTGAAAGATGAAGGCTGTAATGTTTCAATAATTTTTTCGTTAAAAACACACGAAGATCACGTGACCATTCTCGAGTTCTCGTGGTCCACCAAGTTTTTATGTACATGAGACAAGCATAACAAGAAAATTATCATTCATTTGCAATGCCAATTAAAATGACTAGGTGAGCTTGCTTTACTTACGATATTTACAATGAAGTGGCAAATTAAAATTAAATTAAATTAAATTAAAATTTAATTAAGATTTAATGAAAATAATTTTGGTTATCATTTTAATGTAATTTGTCACTATTGCAAAATAGAGCCAAGACATTTTATTTAAGTACCTTATTTTAAACAGGAGAGCAACATAATTCAAAATAAAATAAAATAAAATAATAAAATAAAATAAAATAAAACAAACAGCAAAACATAAAACATAAATAAAAAATTACCCATGTATTAGAATGTCTGATTTAATTTACATTTTACCACCATTAACAGAATATATGCAATAAAATGCTATTCAGTATAATAAAAATTATATATTATATTATATTATATATTATTATTATTTCTTTTTTATTTTAATGTTAAAGGTAATATTAAAACGTTCTTAGTAATTTAAAACATTTTTATTTGCCAGCCTTTAAACCTATATGGTTTACTTATTTGTCAGCAATACGTTTTTAATCATTTCGAACTTGAGATATTTAGTAAGATGACTTAGTAATGACATACCTTAAAATGTTGTGACTGACCAATCAGAATCAAGTATTCCAGAGTGCTGTGTAATAATCACCTCATGTACTTTATCCACTACTTATTATGCATGCTATGTAAATTAAATCACTTCTGTGCATAATTAGGACACTAAATTAGTATTGAACTTTGTTCATTCATTCATCCATATTCTTTCCGGCTTTATTCCCTTTATTATTTAGAGGTCACCACAGCGGAATAAACCACCAACTTATGAAGCCTACCTTTTTCGCAGCAGATGGCCTTCTAGCTGCAATCGTTTACTGGGAAATACAACTTTTTTTAATTGTGAAAAAAATGATAATTTCCATTTAAAACTTTAACTGTTACCAAAATCAATGTTAAAACTCTATTTTTAATCAAATGTCAATCAATAGAAAATGCGTAGTTAAACTAAAAAAGTGCCCTAAAATCAGACACAACTCTGAGTCTGAAAAGCAGCTTTCACTCAAAAAACGAGTGAACAAAACTGTATTAAAACTATTAAATATACATCAAAAGCTGTGGATTGAAAATGCCTTCAGTCTTTTCTGTCTACAAGAGCTGCTGGTACAATGTCACCTTTAATAATAAATGAAACTGAAATTAATATTGAACGAAACACTGAGATATTGTTTGTTTTCGGTTTCCAGTAATCCACAGGTAGAATGAGCGGACAGGTACTTGCTGAAATTGTTGATCTGAGCAAGGTTCGTGCACTGAAAATTCAGCAAATTACAAACACAGCACATATAAATGTAGTCTACAGTATATTAAAACCAGACATTGAATCAATGTAAATACATCAATTAAAATACACAATACAGTAACACATCTGTAGGACAGAATAAATCTTTATTTCTTGAAAAACACAGCTTCACACAGGTGAGTGGGCTTGACAAACCACCCGTGGAAACACTTTTCTCTCTATATGCACCGGACACTTTACTTAAACTCCATCTTACAAGGACTCAATGAGGAAGACAATGTTTGCTTGTGTATGTACCATAAATCATGTTGCACTACTTGTTTTCTTCATCCTTAAATACCTCTTTTGTGCAATATCTTACACAATATTGTTATGTCTTAAGATAAAGTACTTATATCTTAGGTTATTTGTATAGTTAAGTGTTTATAGAATATATATATATATATATATATATATATATATATATATATATATATATATATATATATATATATATATATATAAAGTTGGTAGTTAGTATAATTAGTTAAGCTACTTATGTATAAGTTTAAAATAGTGCCTACTTTCAGTGTTTTGATTGTATTTTTGTTTGGTTATGTTTATTTATGTAGCACTGTGGTCCTAAGAGACAAAATATTCCATTTCAATGTATATCCACACAGGTAGCGGAATGACAGTAAACCTATCTTTACTTCACTGTAAAAAAAATGTTGGATTCTATACACAATCGATTTATGTTGGAACACAAATAACTTCATTCATTCATTCATTCATTCATTCATTTATTCATTCATTCTTTCTTTTTCGTTTTCTTTTCGGCTTAGTCCCTTTATTAATATGGGGTCGCCACAGCGGAATGAACACCACTTATCCAGCACATGTTTTACGCAGCGGATGCCCTTCCAGCTGCAACCTATCTCTGGGAAACATCCATACACACACATTCACACTCATACACTATTGACAATTTTAGCTTACCCAATTCATCTGTACTGCATGTTTTTGGACTGTAGGAGAAACCGGAGCACCCGGAGGAAACCCACGCAAATGCAGGAAGAACATGCAAACTCCACACAGAAACGGCAACTGACACAGCCGAGGCTCGAACCAGCGACATTCTTGCTGTGAGGTGACAACACTACCTACTGCTAATGCTAATGCGTCGCCGTTAACTTATTAGCTTTAGTTAATATACGTAGGTTGAACATAAAACAATTCCCCAAAATTGTGTTGTTTCATGTCATTATAAATGCAACGTTAATAGTTTGAACAAACAACAAATGTCATTTTTGATTAGGGTTGGGTATCGTTTGGGGTTTTTTTGATGCCGGTGCTAAATCGATACATTTAAAACGGTACCGGTGCCAAAACGTTGCCTGAACTGATACCTTTTAGACACAAAATAAATCATTATAATTGAACAATATAAATATATATTTATAATGTTTAAAGTAAACATCAATTCATATTTTATTTATTTTAATTGCATTAATATATTTTTTTGATCATTTGTTTATTAGCATAAATGCAAGATTTGCATTATGCCATTAACATTACATTAGCTTACTACTAACCTGTGTAAAGGGTGTCAGGGTTCTGCCACTCTGGTCTTGTAAATTCTTGTTTTGGTGGCAGAGATCTGACACTACCCATGTCTGGTCCTGGTCCTGGTCTCTGTGCTCGCGCGCCGTCGTGGGTGTACGCAGAGTGTGTGCGCTGCCGCTTGATGTGGCCGCGCGCGCTCTGCGTCCCACAGACGCGCGCGCTCTTGTAATAGAGTTTGTGCTTGTTCTGTCAGCATCACGCTGCTTTATTCTCGGCGCCTCCATCTAGTTGGTTTCAGTTTTGGTTGGCGCTGAGATGAAGCATGCGCGTTGCTTATGTGTGAGCGCACGGTAAGGTGTTTATCTATTGCAGGGGTGTCAAACTCAATTCCTGGAGGGCCGAAGCCCTGCACAGTTTAGTTCCAACCCTGCTCCAACACACTTACCTGTAGGTTTCAAACAAGCCTGAAGGACTCAATTTGTTTGATCAGGTGTGTTTAATTAGGGTTGGAAATAAACTGTGCAGAGCTGCGGCCCTTTGGAACTGAGTTTGACACCTGTGATCTATTGTGTGCTCGTGTCTTGCGTCTCTTGTCAAAGCACGTGGCTCGGTGTTTACATTGTGGTCACGTGCTTTTGTCGTGTGCTTCAGTGTTGTGTTTGTGTTGTCATGAACATGCGGTTAATGAGCTCTCTCATTGGCTGCATGTTCTTGTCCTGTTTTATGTGAGCGCATGGCTTGTCTCGTCTCTGTCATGCGCTCTCCCGTCTATTGTCTTGTCCCACCCACCTTGTTATCCTGTTTGTAATTATTATTTTCACCTGTCGGCCTGTCTGTTCATTGGTTTGTCTTTCCTATTTATTCTCCTAGTGTGCTCTGTTCTGTGCTAGTCCGTTGTTAATTGTTTCCCTTCTCTGTTGTATGAGGTCTGTTCGTATCTGTTCTACAACAGTGATTTAAAGTAGTGTGTCATGCCGAGATCGAGTCTAGTTGTGTGTGTATAATAATGTTGTGTTGTTCCCCACATGGGGAGATTTGAGTTTTGTTTTTGTTTTATTTTTTCAATAAATTCTTCACTTCCTGCATTTGGGTCCTCGCCTCCTCTCCACCCACCCCCACACCGTGACAAAGGCTGTCATCAAAATCAGGAGCACTTGTTTTCTGGGTTTGGGGCTTGTGACTACTTTTAAATGGACATCTAATGTTTTGCCTTAATCTGAATAAGACAATAATATGATTCAGGTGTTTACATGAGTTGCTTTTGAATGTTACATTCATAATTCCCAGTTACATGTTATAACACAGAACCATCAATGTCATTGCGTCACCATCCTATACTGTATATGTTTCCTCCACAGTTTGTGTCTGTGGTCCTTTAAGATATTAAAAATTCACAGTTTACGGGGTAGACTCTTGATCAGAGTATTGTCTTAATCATATTAAAATCAGAGTATTGGTGTCAATGTAAACGTACTCAGATAATGTGTCAGATGATGTCACAAGTTGTCAGAGATGGTCCATTTCTCACCTTTAAGGTGATTCAATGAGCCCTCACATGTTATAAATTTGACGTGTTTCTCCCTTATACACAACTTTTGTAACATCTGCAGCCTGTTGGTGTGTCAGAATCATTGCTTGTAAAATATGGGCATACTGTTGAATGCTTAGCTTAAGCAAATTAGATAAACGCGATCTTGCATGTTGATGAAGTTACTCGCTCACCACATGCGCCATACTGTGTGCATTGCCTTCTATAAGCTACAATAACAAACGCCAGACATCGTTGACATCCGTATCCCTCAAAGCTGTTTAGAATTTAACATTTAGAGATAGTGTGACACAATGCTTACTCACGTGTGTCTTTAATGCACCCCTTTATGCTTCATAAGCATGTCACACAGCGGATGCATCGCTCAGAGCCGCGGCACGGCGCGCACATGACAGATGATAGTATCGCACACCAGACATGCACATTCGCATGTTATTTATAATGAAACTAACTAGATGGCGCTCTGTGGCATGGCAGAAATATGAACAGTCATGACGGCGGACAGCTGCTGATTTGCAAATTCTTAAATGCATGGCACTGCGCGTCGCCGAGCTGCGCTTCCGGTGCGCAACCTGGTTTACTTTCTTGTTACAGCACCGAAATTAGGCACCGAAATTCATATGCTGATTTGATCCGGTGCATACCGGTTCCAAAGGTACCGGTGCCATAAAGGCACAGACTTTCAGTACCCAACCCTATTTTCGATTTGATTTGACTTGCCTATGACTTTAACTATGACTATGACTTTGACATGACTCTGATTTTGACTATGACTATAACTATGACTTTGACTTGACTTGACTCTGATTTTGACTATGACTTTGACTTTGACTTGACTTGACTTGACTTGACTTGACTTGACTTGACTTGACTTTGACTTTGATTTTTACTATGACAATGAATGTGACTTGAAATTACTTGACTTTGACTTGACCTTTACTTGACTTTGACTTGAGTTTTACTTGACATGACTAGAGTTTTACATGACTTTGACCTGACTTGATTAGATTTACTGCTTTTAGATCGCCAACTGAATATTTTCCTATATATGCTGCTGGACGAGATGTATTCAAAATTGTGTGAACTGACTTTGACTTGACTTCAAGTTAACTTGACTGGACTTTTAATTACCTTTCACTTGACTTGACTAGATATGATGGTTTCAGACTTCCAACAGAGATTTTTTTTTTTTTTTCAGCATAAACTGCTGGACGAGACATACAAAATTGTATTACAACTTTTACTTGACTTGACTTGTCTTGACTATGACTTTGACTTTTACTTAACATAGATTTGACATGACTAGACTGACTATGACGACTTGACTTAACTAGACTTTTACTTAATTTTTACTTGAGTTTGATTTTTCCTGCTGGACAAGATGTATATACAAGAGCACATTTTTCAATATTCTTGCATAGAAATGAAAATATTCTTAGTAAAATGCAATATATGAATTGTTTTTCAGAACTAGACAGTAAGAGCTGTCACACTGAAACTTTTCACAGTCAGCGTTAGTAACATAATGCTCTCAAGGATGGAGAAAGCACAAAGCCAGAACCAGCTCGAGAGTGAGACAGAGAGAGAAAGAGAGAGAGGGAGAGAGAGAGAGAGAGAGAGAGAGAGAGAGGGAGAGAGAGAGTAAATGCATTGGTAAGAATAGAAATGGTCTTGCTGTCCCAGAGAGCTTGCTTGATCGATCCACCCCAGAGGATAAGCAGCCAACCTGCACTGTTTCAGATAATAAGTCCCCATCAGCTGAAATCAAACACTGAAACACTGAACACGAGATGCACTCAGGACTTCAGGAGACTCAGAGCTCCACTCTCAGCTCATCGTGGGCTCATATTACAGCAGCTGAAAATTTAGACATATTAAGGCTGCTACATCTTTGTTTTGTAGCAGTGTGTATTGTTTGCTTGCAATGTCACATTTCTAGAAAATGTGTCATTGGTTTTAAGAACCCTGTGGTTATATTACCAACAAGATTCACTGAACAGCCCTAAGGCATTCAGAAACAATATATGGCTTCACATACATTTATTTATTTGTTTGTTTGTTTGTTTGTTTGTTTGTTTGTTTGTTTGTTTGTTTGTTTGTTCGTTCGTTCGTTCGTTCGTTCGTTCGTTCGTTCGTTCGTTCGTTCGTTCGTTCGTTCGTTCGTTCGTTCGTTCGTTCGTTCGTCCATCCATTTATTTGTTTATTCATTTATCTTATATATTTTTTTTATAATTTTATTTTATATTATAAGTTATTCGTTCGTTCATTTGTTCGTTCATTTATTTGTTTATTCATTTGTTTGTTTTATTGTTTAATTCTGTTTGTTTGTTGGCCTTTCCCAAACAATACTGAATCGTTGATTTTATTTCAATCAATCAATCAATCAATCAATCAATCAATCAATCAATCAATCAATCAATCAATCAATCAATCAATCAATCCAAAATATTTTGTTTCAAGTACACATGGGTACAATTTCATTCATTCATTCATTCATTCATTCATTCATTCATTCATTCATTCATTCATTCATTCATTTATTTATTTATTTATTTATTTATTTATTTATTATTTATTTATTTGATTTTTTGTTCAATTTATTTGTTTGCTTGTTTGTTTGTTTGATTGATTGATTGTTTATTTATTTGTTTGCCTTTGCCAAACAATACAGAATCATTGATTTTATTTCAATCAATCAATCAATCAATCAATCAATCAATCAATCAATCAATCAATCAAAAGCTAATTATTTCAAGCACACATGAGTACAAATGCATTTTTTCTTTTCTTTTTTTAAGAATAATTTATTTTTTTTATGATTTATCTATCTTATCTCACAGCAGAGGTTAAAACAAACAGCAAACATATAAAAACCCAAAGTTTTGCAGCACCCACAAACATCTTTTCTTTCCTTCAGTTCAATGAAATCCTTTTAGCAACAACATTATCACATCAATGTTTTCCACAAACGCCAGAGCTTAAACCTTTGAGGGCATGCTGAGGGCAACAGGTACACAGCAAATCGGTGTTGGGATATGAGAAAATCCTCCGGAACAACAACAAAAAATGCCTCAAAGAAATAATCCACAAGCAGAACCTGCTGAAGGAAAAAGAGTCTCTGTTCTGGCAAGAAGATGGACAAGCCATTAACCTTCAAGTCATTAAGGTCTCGGAACAGAAACAGTCCCGAACAGACCAAGATGATGTATCACAGCTGGAGGTGCGAGAAAAAGTTAAGAGGATTCACTCTAAAACACAGAGTCGGAGAGTTTGAGGAGATTGGTGACAAGTTGATGACAGGTCCAGTTGTTTATAATGGAACCTGAATGCAGAGGCCTAGATGGTCTGGAGAATATAACAGTAAATTGAGTCCCAGGGGTTGAAATCAGGAGAAGGGTCTGGTGAATGAATGGACTGGCTAAGTAGCCCCCCAGGACATGAAATAATTAGTTAATTTGTATAAAAATAATATTGATATGCTGGGAGGTAATGGAAAGATCATTGCAGTATAGAAGAAACCAGAAGACGTATCATAGGCAAAGCAGAGTTCTGTCATATCATAGCAGAAAAACACACTAAACCATGGTTCGAACAACAAGGTACTGATAGATTAAACTGTTAAGTACTACTAGCATTTCATTAGTACCCATTACTTGTTAAAAAAAAAAAAAAACAAGTGGTAACACTTTAGATTACGTAACAATTCACATCGTTTATACTGGCTTGTTGACTGTCTATTATTAAGATCTTAACTGTTTATTAGCAATTATAAACTGTATTATCTTATTCTACATTCCGAATCCTACCTATACTAATATTACCTAAACCCAATACTACACTGTAAAAAATTGCTGTTAAAAAACGGTCAGATTCTACGGTAAAAAAATGTTTTTTCACTAAAACAGTAATATTCTGTTAAAAACAGTGCTTTCTGGGTAACATTTTTGTTTTCGAGAAAGTAACCAACTGCAGAAAACTGTGAGCTAACAGAGTTCAGATTCGATGTTCTGAAGTCTGTGTTTGAAATCACGCTTTGTGTCCTTGTTCACTATTTCATACACTAGTTAACTAATAGTTCACCTAACAGAGTTAATGAACACTAATGAGTGAATTCAGACAATGATGAACACCTGCTGTTAATAATCACAATTACTTAAGAAAATAAACAAGACACACAAACAGTGACGTCAGTTACAACATTAAATAAACTCAAATAAAACAGCTTCAGTCTCAGCAGAGGATCATTAAACAACTCCACAAACAACAGCAGACACACTTATTACTGACTGATTTGACTGCCATACTATTCTCATTGAGATCCAACAGAAATTAAGGTGTTTTTTGTGTCACCAAAATGGAGTGAGGGGCTGGTTTAGTTGGGCTCTTCACCCTTGAACTCATTAATTCAGACTTTCCAATTACTATAATAAAGAGTTAACAAAATGCTTATATTATAGCAATAAAGTTGGAAAGTCAATAAATAGAGAAATCTTTTTGTCTGAAATTAGTTCTGATAAATGTTTTGGTATAAATCCGGAAGAAGGGCCTCATGCAATAGATTTTATGCTTAGTTGCAGGTATGAATTTAATTAATGAGAAGTGGAAACAGAAAGATACCTCTGTAATTACTTAACAGTTAAGAAATAACATACAAAAACAGTTCAGTTATGACAAATACACATTCAGACCTCATGAATCTGACCTTGTATCTCAACAATGGTAACATCTCAAATGTTTCATGCTGCAATGCATGCTGGGAGTGGCACGGTAAAAATATCCCAGCATGCATTGCGGCGTGAATAATTGTAGTATAATGGTCTTACAGTTTTCTTTATTTGCGTTTTATTCTGCTTTTGTTTATGTTTAGACTTTCAGTTGCCTGTTTGTGAGTTAAACTGTTAATTTTGTTAGTTGTCACATTTATTGAGGTTCATATGCTGATTATTGATGTCTGTTTGAGTGCGATATACACCATAGAGCAGGGTTATTGTCCAAGATATTCTAAAAAAACCTCCAGAAATCATTGCCATATATAGACATATAATGTAAAACAACAGATTTAACATTGAATAGGAGCAGTAAATTTTATTATACTAAATGATAACAGACTCTACCATTTAAAAGCAACATGAACATCACCAGATCTTATTTAGGTTTTTGGCTGGCTTGCCACATCAAAAGAGCTTTTTTAAACAAAGTTCTTAACAATTGCAGCAGCCAAGATATATAAATGTTAAAAATGACAGGGCTAAGAGCCCAACTAAAGCAAACTCTGTTCTCCATGATGGTGACGTAAAACTTTCACTTTTTTCTCAAGAAGAACTTTAGTAGATGTTATACAAAAATAAACGTTTCAGTAATAAGTGTAGCTGGTGATGATGTTTGTAGAGTTGTTTAATCATCCGCTGATCATTTCAATGATTTAATCATTTGTTGTTCTTCAGGTTATTTCATTATAAAGCTGTGGCTTAAGTTGTAGTTTTGTATGTTCTGTTCTTGTTTTTTCCCTTCAGTATTTCTTCATTTGTTCATTGTTAATCCTCAATTATCATTTAATTAGTCAGTTAATTAATGAATTTACTTCAGCTTTGCTAAATGTTTCTTGAACACTCAGTAGTGTGGACACTTCAATAAAAACTGTATATGCTCTGGGGTTTAAAGGGTTAAAGGTGTGAGAGGTAAAAACACAGTGTAAAAATGTATTTTAACAGTAATATACTGTTAATTTACACTACGGAAATAGACTGTAAAAAAACAGTAGATTGCTGGCAACCACAGCTGCCAGTAGATTACCGTTAAATCAAGGAAAAAACAGTATTTTACTGTAAAACCTGAAGCTAATTTCTTCTGTATGTCACCGTTGTGGAGGAGAGTAGAGCCAGTGTATGAGTTAAAGATGAACAATGAGCTGCTGATGTTATTCTGTTTCTTTATTTAAAAATATCAGCTGTTTAGTTGCTGATGCAGTCAGAATCTCTTTGGTGATTCCAGATTTACATGTATGTATGCTGTTGTGAAAAATAAGACATTAGAGTTAAACCGAACTTTTCTAATTAACTAAAATAAGTTATCATTATAAGTATGCTTCCAAGCATATACTGTATAGCACATTACTTCATAAACTCATTCAGCAGTTGACCAAGTTGAGGCAGTTGCTTTCAGTGAGCAAAATGAGTTCACTTGAGTATTGTGTAAATCAATGTAGTCCATGTATTTTTACAGCAACATACTGTAAAATAACAGTACATTGCTGGCAACTGCAGCTGCCAGTATTTTACTGTTTTTTAACGGGACAATTTTTAACAGTGTACCTTAATAATAATAATAATAATAATAATAATAATAATAATAATAATAATAATAATAATAATAATAATAATAATATGCAACTAATTAGTAGTTTATTGAGAAAAAAAATATTGTAGTTATGATTTGTTAATACTGTGAATTGCACTCTAAAATAAAGTGTGACCAAACAAGGGTAATTTCTGGGACTACAAATTGTTTTGAGACAGAATCTAAAACGACAAGCTAAGACTTATCTCAAGGCATGACAACATTGTACGAAAAAAAAAATAAATAAACTTGTCATTGTGAGGACAAACCTCATTCCCATGAATACAAGATGACTTAAACACTGTATTATGCAACTCAGGCTCACTGGAAGTACATGCGTCAGTCAACATGTTTTGTGAAACAAGAACATCCTTCAACTTACATTTGACTGCAGTTTCAACGTTGGACAAATGCTACAGGCAAGTTTGAAGCCAACAACTTTTGTTCCTATTCACATTAATGATATTTACCTTGAAATGTTATCAATGAATATTAATTATTTTCGTACAGTTCTTTGAACTATACCACAAAACAAACTTAACAGCGTTTATGATTCGCAATCAAATATGTTTGCCTCACCTCTCTATCTCCATATAGACTTTAACTCAGTTTGCCCATTTGCAAAATGCAAAGTCAAGGTAAAACTATGTGGTCGCAGTACAGTGCAGTTTACTCTTTTGTTGGTACTTTTTAAAGTACTATTAGTTGGGTTTAAGGCAGCAGTTTGCTAGATGATCTGTACAACAAGCCTTGTTTTCTCATAGAGATGCAAAATAAGTATGTGTATTTGAAACATTCAACATAACTTACCTAAGGAAACATAATTCACAAAAAAAAAAAAAAAAAAAGCCAAAGTTTTGACAGTTTAGTGGCTAGTTTGTACAAGTTTAGTCTTATGAAAATGTACAATCTTAAAAAATAGACATGGCATACAATCCCACCCCTAATCCCAACTGTCATTGGGAGATAAGCAAATTGTATAAATTACATTGTACAAAATTATACAATTTAGCCTTATCAAAGAGTTATGAATTGTTGTGAGATTGTGATGGTGTTTAGTGGTCTAACACGTGCAAAGAGACTAAGGAAAGTGTCACTTTCCATCCATACAGACCTGAGGTCCATCTTTGTTATTTTGGCTATCAAGAACTCACTAATGTTTAAAGATTGAACATGTAATGGGGCTGTGAAGGAATTATGTAAATATAGGGAAAATATAATTAATTGCTGGCTCCCTCTTGATTTGCTTACAGGGTTTTATGAAAGGGGCTTTTATTTAATGGTTTGTGGTAAACATTTAAAATATTTGTTCTGCAAAATAAACTACATCGACTGCAGCAAAAAAAAAAAAAAAAAAAAAAAAAAAAAAACACCAATCACCATGGTAAAGGCCCATACGATATTGAAGCCCTATATCTGATTCTTGCACAACACTTGACACTTAATGCTACTGTTTTTACTTTTATTTTTTCTAAATATTTTGCAGTTTAATGGTATAGTTCATACAAGCTTGCATTTTGGAGTCACTTTTCAAATTTTTGCATTTTTTTAGGCCCTAACTGTATGTATTTATGTATTTACATACGTATGTATGTATTTATTTATTTATTTATTTATTTATTTGTTTGTTTGTTTACTCGTTTATTTATTTGTTTATTTATTTGTTTGTTTATTATTTATTTATTTATTTATTTAGACAAGGGAAGTTTATTTATATAGCGCATTTCAAACATAGTGAGAATTAAAAGTGCTTTAATAAACATAAAATAAAAGAGACAAACATAAATAAAATTAAAAAAATAATAAAAAATCGATAAAAACAGCTTAAAGACAGTTTTTCCATATTACAAAACATCGTTGTATCATGTTTTGTCACTTTACTCTGGGACTTGCGCATTTTGGACGTCTCCAACAAACATTTTTTCGCGTAAAATCGAAAAGTGAAGCTTTACATCTCTAACTACGTGTCTCCCAATTTCAACTTCCATCTGAAAGAAAGATGGCCCCTGATTTCAACCCCCTCCTGGGATTAAATCACATTAGCTAGCCAAAGGTAATAAAAATCTTGATCTCAGCCAGACGCCAGGGACTTTAACCTTATGTACGTAATGTTGGAGCACATCTGATCATTTCTGGAAGCTGATTCCAGCGGGCGTAGCTGAAGGCTGATTCGCCCTGCTTTGACTGAAATCTTGGAATTTCTAGTTTATATGATCCTAGAGATCTGAGTGATCTATTAGGTTTGTATTCAGTGAGCATTTCTGTAATGTTATGAGGTCCTAGGCCATTTAGTGATTTATAGACCAGTAATAATACTTTAAAATCTATTCTGAATGTAACTAGGAGCCAGTGTAAAGACCCGAGGACAGGTGTGATGTGCTCTAATTTTCTGGTTCTGTTCAGAATCCTGGCAGCGGTGTTCTGGATGAGCTGTAACTGTCTGACTTTCTTTTTGGAAAGGCCAGGCCAGTGAGTAATCCATCCTGCTGCTGATAAAAGCATGAACAAGTTTTTTTATTTTTTATTTTATTTTTTTATCAAAGTATCAATTTGGCTTTGGTATCATAAACAAAAACAATATTGAACCCTAGTATTTAGCCATTGTGTTGTCTTTTATAATGAATTACATAGGGAAATAAATTACAGTAAGCTTCCCTGACAGAATTGCGAGCCAAAAGATGAGAAAATGGGGTGAAACAAGGATAAACATTGGCAATGCTTTTAAAGGACAATGAATTAATCAGCCAATATATAATTTACTGACAATGAAAAATCACTGTTCCATCTACTGTTCCAAACCTCTTCAACAGGCCAAACTTATTACTGAACCCTGTGACAAGTGCAGCAATGGTAAATGTTAAGGCTGGTCCACAAGCTCTGTATCACTTCTAAAGCTGACTGAGTGAAACTATCTTTAAGCGGTGCTGACAGCGGATGGCTTATTGTGGAAATGCTTAGTGTCTGAGCCGATCTGGCTTTCTTCACCTGCTCGAGGTCTTGCCTGAATGTCTCAGAAATCTCTTTAGCTCGACGAGCATGTTTAAGGCGGCAGAATCCATCCAGGGTGCTAGAGTTTGGAAATCCAATTCCACCTTCCTTTGAACCAATTTCCTAGCTTGAATCAGTTTTGCCACTTTGGCTGAAAAGGTTACAGACAGAGCGTGAGGGTGTTTTTCTTACTCTGATAGCTAACATGGAATCAATCGCAGATTCGCTTTTTCTGCAAGAGCTCAAAGTATTTCTATTTGTATAAGGCCTGGGTTCAAGTTCTAGTCAGTGCTCTCTCATTCATATGATACACAGAATGTACCTGACTTGTGTTTTTTATATTTATACTGTCAATGTGCAATGCTAGGCTGGACACAATTTGTGTTGAGAGAACATGAATAAATTAACACCACCAATTTAAGTACATTTAACAAAAAATAATTAAGTTGACCCCCCAAAAAATCAACAATTGTGTTGTTTTAGCTCATTTTTGATACACACTTTGAACAAACTGTATTTTTTTTTTTTTTTTTTGAGTGAGGACCTGCATTGTGTATTTATCATCTCTGTAATTACTCTCTCCTCCTAAAATGTATGTGCATAGATAAATGAGGCATTCATATGCTAATTTCCCCAGAGTTTAAACACTTAAAAGAGTTTAAAGTAAATAAAGATGCTACATTATTCAACTGGTAAAATGAAACATAAAATTCCAAACAGTTCAATTCCTAATAGTAATTCATCCAGAGTAGTGATTTGCTTGCACATAATGCAAAATTAAGAGAAAAATCCAGCAGAAAACAGAAAAGCTTTTACTGGTGGATTTAAGCTCTTAACACCTGACAACCGCAAGCATGAAACGTATAGCAGACGCTTTTGCAATGCATTTTCTTTCGGTTTCAGCAAAAATAAAGTAAGATTTTGTCATTGATATGCTGATTTCTCTAGAAGTTTAAACACTTAAAAGAGTTTAAAGTAAATAAAGATGCTCACTGTCTACATTATTCAACTGGCACAACAAAAAACACAATTTAAAACAGTTAAATTCCTATTAGTAATTCATTCAGCACACTAGTTTGTTTGCAATTAATTAATTAATTTATTTATTTATTTTTATTCATAATTTTTTTGTGAAATTGTAGTAGAAGCTTGTGCATTTTTTTCTTTTTGTTTCAACAAAACTAAAGTGAGATTTTGTCTTTTTCTATTTGGCACAGGTTCAAATTCCAGTCAGTGCTTTCTCACTCTAATGATGCACAAAATGCACTGAAATAATATATATATATATATATATATATATATATATATATATATATATATATATATATATATATATATATATATATATATATATATATATATATATATATATATATATATATATTTACACTGTGAAAGAGGACCAGCATTGTGTATATATCATCTCTGTAATTTCTCTCTCCTCCTAAAATGTATGAAATGTAGATAACTAAGTCATTCATATGCTGATTACGCCAAAGTTTAAACACTCATGAGATGCTCAAGTAAACATAGATGCTCTCTGCCTGCATTATTTAACTGGCTAAATGAAACACAATATTTAAAACAGTTAAAAACCTAATAGTGATTCATTCAGCATAACTTTTTGCACCAAACAGATAACAGAAAAGCTCTTCTGGTGGATTTAAGCATTAAAACACCTGGCAACCGCAAACATGAAAATGCATTTTGTTTTTTTTGTTTTTTTAACAAACATTAAGTAAGATTTATTTTTTAACTAAGTCATTTATATGCTGATTGAGTTTAACAAATAAATAGTTAATTAAGTAAATAAAGATGCTCTCTTTCGACATTATGAAACTGACACAACATAACACTACATTTAAAACTGTTAAATTCCAATTAGAAATACATTCCGCATAGTAGGGGAAACACCAAGCAGAAAATGTGTCTTTTTTGTAACAAAAGCTCTCACTGGATGATTTCAGCTCTTCACATCTGGCAACCGCAAGAATGAAACATTTACCAAAGCTTGTATAGTGGTGTAAAATGCATCGTCTTCCGTTTTAACAAAAATAAAGTGAGATTTTTTTTTTCTCTTTGTATAAGGCTAGGGTTCAAGTTCTAGTCAGTGTTTTCTCATTCATACAATGCACAGAATGTACCGACATTGTGCCTTTTAAGATTTATAGTACAATACAGTAAATGTAGACCTGCGCTGTGAATATATCATCCCTGTAATTCCACTCGACATGTGACAGGTAGTTAATCTGCATATTTTAAAGTGGGTGCTGTGACTATAACAGCAGGGAAAACACTCAAATGCAGGCAGGGCAGAGGAAAGTTAATCATGCAATTACAGAAACGCATATGGAAAATGTCTGTATGGCCAGAGGTTGAAAAATACCTAGTAGATTATTCAAGACACAAGGGATTAAACTTTTGAAAATCCCCTTTAATGCTCAAATGTCATCTGGAGACCTGCTCATGAGGTTTTCTTAGGTTTGTTTGGGAATGCATGTGTGTGAGTGTGTGTGTGTGTGCAGCAGAACGGTAATACCATTTAACAATATGGGATCAAATGGTTTAAAAAGATTTGCACCATAATGGTGAAGTGTAAATAATGTCAATGGTCTTAAAATGCTCTCTCCTCTTAAAAATGTATGCAGAGACGGCAAAAACACTCATATGCTGATTTCCACAGAGTATAAAGACCTAAAAACAATTTAAAGTAAATAATTTTTTTTTTTCTCAAGTAACACTACATATATGATATTATATTATGTTATGTTATATTATATTATATTATATTATATTATATCATATCATATCATATCATATCATATCATATTATATTATATTATATTATAATATAAACAAGGGGCGAAGCAGTGGCGCAGTAGGTAGTGCTGTTGTTTACAGCAAGAAGGTCGCTTGGGTCGCTGGTTCGAGCCTCGGCTCGGTTGGCGTTTCTGTGTGGAGTTTGTATGTTCTCCCTGCATTCTTGTGGGTTTCCTCGAGGTGCTCTGGTTTCCCCCACAGTCCAAAGACATGCGGTACAGGTGAATTGGGTAGGCTAAATTGTCCATAGTGTATGAGTGTGTGTGTGAATGTGCGTGTGGATGTTTCCCAGAGATGGGTTGCGGCTAAAAGTGGCATCAGCCGCGTAAAAACTTTCATTCCGCTGTGGCGACCCCGGATTAATAAAGGGACTAAGCCAACAAGAAAATGAATGAATGAATATTATAAACAAATCAGCCATTTTGAAATTTGATTTGCCAATTCATTCCTGAATAAAATATTAACATACAGTATTTACCAAAGAGCAAGTCAAAAAGAACATGAAACAATATTGGTGTAACATACTAATTGTAACATGAGCCTACTAATTAGGATAAGTCATTATTTAATTAAGCTTTGAGAAATTAAGCTTAATAAGCATAAAGTAAATAAACTAAGACATGTAGTACAGATCAATTTTAAGTTTGGTTTAATTTTAGAGCATTTCTATGTGATTTGTCTCTCTTATTTAAATAATGTGTATAGCAGCACATTAGTTTGTCTCCCAAGGCCACTTCCCGGACTGTCCAGACAGCTGTTTAAATCACACTCGCTTCCACACAGATGTTTGTGTTTGTAAATACAGCCGGTTGCTGGATGGGTCTTGAGGAGAACATGAGCAATGCAGTTCTGGTGTGGATGGATGACTTTCCGCTGTTATTTCCTTATTGCCAGTTAACTGTGTGCACCTTTAGCAGGGAAATGAAACGGCTATAAAACAGATGCAAATGGGTAAATAAAATCAGTGATCTGAATTCCAGCAGTAAAAATGAGCACATGAATGCAATGTTTGAGAAAAAAAAATAAAGTCTCCATTTACAACACTGGTGCAATCGTTTGAATACAGAATAGCGTTGCAGTGATTTTGCTTGCCTACCATTTACTAATTTGCATGCACAAATCTTACCAGAAAGAAAAAAATTGTTACAATGTCAAAATGTGATACTGTCTAATGCGTAGTAGAAATACAACTCTATTAATGAAATAGTAAGACTATTCATTGTATACTGCTGTAAAAGCTACTGCTGCAAGATTCATGCCTGTAGTTGCCAGTTGTTCAGAGCATAAATCCACCAGTTGGAGCTATTCTGTTAAAAAACAAAACAAAAAAAAAACACATATTTTTGGCTTGATGTTTCACTTAGTCTTTGCATTATGTGCAAACATACAAGTTTGGTGAATGAATTACTTTTAGGGATTTAATAGTGAGTAACATAGTAAACAATGTAAACAATAGGTCTCCTGAAGAAACAGTGAAATAGGCAAATGAATAACCATTCATAATTCAACACTACTGTTTTGGCTGCTTGAGGGTTGTAGCTTTGGACTGATGTGTAGTTTGTCAGGATTACTCATGTTGTTTTTATTGTAATCTAATCTAATCTATTAAAGACTGCCATGCTCAAAAACAGTGCCCCAATGCATCCACATACTGACGCTGATAATTGTTTTAAATGTAGTGTTTTGTTTAGCCAGTTCCATAATGTCAACAGAGATGTATGTACAGACGTGGACAAAATTGTTGGTGCTGTACCATTAAAAAAAAAGTTAAACTACAGTGGTCATTAAAATAAAATGAAACTGAAAAATGTTATTTATTAATTCAAAGGTAACTGAAAGGAAGCTAAAGGATATTGCTTTCAAATTGAAGTTCAACAGAAATTTTAGAAAAGGCAAACTAATGAAAATGGCCAGGAAACAATAAAAGAGTACCAACAATTCACAATACACATCTGTATATCATTTACATGATAAATACAGTCTAGTAGGCAGTAAACAGTGATTGATATATATATATATATATATATATATATATATATATATATACATACATACATACATATATATAAAATTTTCCTAAAGGATCACCAGTCTAGGAGGAGTTCGAGTGAGTAATAGTTATTTTGTTATGACAAAAATTACCTTTTTTAAAGTTATACCGGTTAATTAAGTCCAAGGTAAGCAGTTTTAATTTCATTTCGTTTTATTTCGTTTTATTCAGAGGTAGTCCAAATGATACTTTAAAGCCTAATAAGACTACATGTTGTTTGTGACCAAATAAGAAAGACAATTGTTTGTTTTTGATTAATTATTTTTAATCTAAGATATTTATTACATGTTTATTTATTTATTTATTTTTACTTTGTTTATGCGGAAAAAAAAATTACAAAATAAATACAAAATAATACTGATCTGGAAGGCAAGACTTAATGACTATGCGTTATTAAATATATATATATATATATATATATATATATATATATATATATATATATATATATATATATATATATATATATATATATAAATTTTTTTTTTTTTTTTTTTGATGAATAAGCTTAATTACAATGCTCGAACAATATTTTCCGGCTGCTCTTTAGAACCAAAGTAAGCACAATATTTCTTTTTTTATGTTATTTAATTAATTATATATTTAATATTTTTAATTAAACTATATATATATATATATATATATATATATATATATATATATATATATATATATATATATATATATATATATATATATATATATATATATATATATATATATTTAGGTGTTTATTTATTATTTTTATGCATAAAATCATAAATAGTAAATAGTTAATTGAACTGGACAGGCTGGTGTCTAAGCCTAAACAATTAAATACTAAGCATAATTATCAAGCTTAATATTTTGTACTTCTTTGAGAAGACTAAATTAAGCACAATATGTGTTATTTCATTTTATTGCATTGCAGGTAAGTTGACCATCCAAATGAATGTGAAAGTCCCAACAATATTTAGGAAAATTATATATTCTTTGAGACCAAAATAAGAACTTTTGTACCTCAACGCTACACATAAACCACAGCTCATCACACTTGGAGAACTGTACAGTTACGGGGAGCTCTCTACTCGACAGCAGGATTTGGAAATCGCATACAGAATGAATAAAACTAAGCAAACAATGGGAAAAAAATCCTTTAAGGAAAGCATTCTGCTATCTGCAGGGCCATTAATCCTCCAACAGAGTGACGGCGCAAAACATTGGACAAAAGCTATGGTGGTGTGGCTTCAGACCAGCAAAAGTGTGCTTCAGTCCAACTCAACGTGTGTGAAATGACTCAAAAACTGCTGCTCGAGAACCGTCTTCATCCAACCTGATGGCAGCTGAGCAGCTCTGCCAAAAGAAATGGGCGAAAATATCAATGCCAAGATGCACAGCACTGCAGAGGGACTCACTGAACAAAGCTGCCAAGAGTTTATAGGAAGAAGAGGAATAATGAAGAAGTGAAGATAATTCATATTTTTCATATACAACCCAAGTTTATTGAAAATATGTCTCATAAACTACAGCTGAAGTCAAAACTATTAGGTCTCCTGTACGTTTTTTTCCCTTTTCAACTATTTCACAGGATGTCCAATACTATATATAAATAAATAAATAAATAATTAAATTAAGTTAAATTATTATTAAATTGTATATAATAATATATATATATAATTTTGTAATATATATATATATATATATATATATATATATATATATATATATATATATATATATATATATATATATATATATATATATATATATTTTTTTTTTTTTTTTTTGCATTCTGGAGAAAGCCTTTTGTTTTATTCCAGCTATAGCAAAAGTAGTTTTTAATTTCTTTAAACCATTTTTAAGGTTAATGTTATTAGCCTCTTAAAGCAATATATACACTCACAGGTCACTTTATTAGGCCTTACTAGTACCGGATTGCCTTCAGAACTGTCTTAATCCTTCGTGGCATAGAGACCCAGAGTAAGTCCATGTTTATATGATATCATCATGCAGTTGCTGCAGATTTGTTGGCTAAAAACAAACAAACAAAAATATTTGTTTTTCTTTGTTTTATTTATTTATTTATTAAGAACAAAACACTGAACTTAAAGAACTTAGGCCACCGATGTTGTGTTAATACAATACCAAGCGTCACATTAATTCATTCCTTCATTTATTCATTTTCCTTTGGCTTAGTCCTTTTATTTATTAGGGGTCATCGCAGCGGAATTATCATCAACTTATCCAGCATGGGAAACATCCATAGACACTTATTTACACACATACACTATGGCCAAATAGTTTATTAAATTCACCTACACCGCATGTCTTTGAACTGTAGGGGAAACCGGAGCACCTGGAGGAAACCCACGCCAACATGGGGAAAACATGCAAACCCCACACAGAAATACCAACTGACCCAGCCAGGACCCGAAACAGCAGCCTTCTTGCTGTGAGTCGACAGTGCTAACGTCTGAGTCGCCAATAAATAAATGAATGAAACACAAACTAATGTAAGTGTTTTTTCTCCAGGCACAGTCATTTAGAGGTGTCTGGATCAAACATGACCACTGCTGCCCAGATTAGGTCATTAAATTTCAGAGCTTTTTTTTTATTTATTAAAGCTTTGATCATCTTGTCAGCTGAGCAGTTAGATAGTTTTACCATGAAGAATTATGAATTTTAATAGAGTTTAAAGCCTATACCCATATGGATGGAGAACATCCTTTGAAGACTATGTTTGAGTTGTAATTCACAAAACTTTACTGCAAATTGTGATTTTGGTACTGTTTAGTACACCTTATGGTTTTCATAATGATATTTTGCTTCATACATGTACATCTATTATTATTATTATTATTATTATTATTATTATTATTATTATTATTATTATGTGGTTAATATTTCTGACTTCAACTGTATCTATTTAGTACTCGATATCGGCCAATAAGCTTAGCCCAGGAATCGGGAATCAGAATCAGTATTGGGAATGAAAAATCAGCATCAGAACATCTCTATATGCTTCGAGAAACATTCATTCATTCATTGGAAACTCTCTTGGTCTCACTAAGGTGAAATGATAATACAGAGAGTCTCTCTTGTCAAACGCTGCTCACTGTACTGAACAGGAACACCACGCACGAACAAGCACAAATCCTGCAGTCTGAACCCGAGTTCAGCTCTGCCCTGCCAATTAGATGCATTTAAACACAGCCGAACGCTGAAAAGCCAATGCACTGTGCAACTCCATTAAGACTTCCAGCCCAGATCCCGAATACATATTAAGCGCCGCACTGACCTCCACGAGTAAACATTCGCCATTAGCCAGACTGAACAATCCTACAATGGACATGCTGTCTGGCTCATGACCAAGGGGATGAACACTTAGGCTCTGTTACAAAACCTAGCAAAGCAGCCTATAGCGAAACACTATTTTAAGGCTTTTTAGACATGCTTCAGAAAAGAGGGCTTTTTTCAAAGACACAAGACTTTAATTTAGCCTAAACAACACATGTTTAGAATATCTTTCAGAGTAAAATCATCATGTTATGCTAAGTGGAGAAAAATACACAAATAAATATAAATACATACATACATACATACATACATACATACATAAATACATACATACATACATACATACATACGTACATGCATACATACATACATACATACATACATACATACATACATACATACATACATACATACATACATACATACATACGTACATGCATACATACATACATACATACATACATACGTACATGCATACAGACATACATACATACATACAAAATAGCTACACATAATGCCAGTGCAATATTTATGTTCATTTGAGACATAACTGACACTGCTTACAAGGAAGCATACCAAGATATACAGTTAAAGTCAAAATTATTAGCCCCCCCCCCCCCCCCCTGTTTATTTTTAACAGAGAGAAGACTTTTTTCAACATATGTCTAAACATAAATAACTAATTTCTATTAACTGATTTATTTTATCTTTGCCATGATGACAGTAAACAATATTTTACTAAATATTTTCAAAACACTTCTATACAGATTAAAGTGACATTTAAAGGCTTAATTAGATTAATTAGGTTTTATTATTGTATAACAATGGCTTGTTCTGTAAACTACCAAAAAAAATATATATCCTAAAGGGGCTAATAATATTGACCTTAAAAATGTATATATATATATTTACTTTTTTTTATTAAAAACTGCTCTTACTCTAGCCGAAATAGAACAAATACGACTTTGTCCAGCAGAAAACATATTATCCTTGAAAACTTCCTTGCTCTGTTTAACAGTATTTGGGAAATATTTAAAAAAAGAAAATCAAAGAGGGCTAATAATTCTGACTTCAACTGTAGATGGATGGATGAATAGATGGATGGATGGAAGATGATAGACAGACAGACAGACAGACAGACAGACAGACAGACAGACAGACAGACAGACAGACAGACAGACAGACAGACAGACAGACAGACAGACAGACAGATAGATAGATAGATAGATAGATAGATAGATAGATAGATAGATAGATAGATAGATAGATAGATAGATAGATAGATAGATAGATAGATTGATTTTACAAAAACAGTACATGAATAATGATGTACTCATATGTAAATTAAACATTAAGCACAGGAAATGTATTTAAGTATGAGTTAATGATAATGTGTCCTTTAAGTAAAGTCATGTCACAAAGATACATTAACATGTCATGAGTTCCTATTAGTTACATTTTGCTAAAACTACAGTGTTAACTAATACATTAATCAACGCACATGAACTAACCAGTAATTAAGGCCGTTATTCACTCAAGTTGTAGTTAAAGTTAGTTCTTGATTAGTGAATGCCTTTACTTATCATTAGGTCATATAGAGTAATGTTTAGTTTACATATTAGTGCATTGTTATTCATATTACATAATTAACATGAAAGACATACTTTTGCTGGTACTGTATTTGTCCAAAACTAAGACTATGCAAAAGTGAATTGTAAAACATCACTAGTGACTTTTGTGAGATTAAAGATGATAGTTAAACTTTGCAATTTATCCACAGGTGATTATCTGTAGACCGTACAGATCACAGATCCACTCAGGCCCGGCGCCAGGAAGTCAAAACTGAGGGGGCACTTTAAATCCATAGGGGGGCACTAGACCTGGTGACTGATTTTGGTCTCTTGTTTCTTTCATTTAGGCTATTTATTCGCATTTATTATTACTTTGCATTACTGCCTAAGTTACTGACCTAAGGCAGTAATATAGGCTACGTTTTAATAGTAATAACAATACGCAGTTCGCTATTACGAATTTTATTAACGATGGTAATGCATACCGCTTATTAATGCAGACGGATGATGGCTTCAGTGCCAAACGAGTGCTTTAAATCATATGTTATTCTCCTTATTTCCGTTTTATTTCAAATAACAGCCCTATGAATGTTTAAAGTTTTAGGTAAAGACGTCAAATTATGCCCACACATGCAAGCTGACCCACGATCAGACAATTCATTTAACCGGTAAATAAATATAGTGAAATCAGCTTAACCGAGTCATCACGCTTCACAACCAACATCAGTGTTGGGGAAAAGCTAAATGTGACAATCTAATGTCATTCAAAACAATTCCTTAGTTACATTTTAAGGCATTAGTGTAGCCAGAAAAATACCTAAAAAAGATACAAAAATTCACAGTTATTACCGTGAAAATTGGTAAAATTTTTATATGCTATATAACTTTTTTTTCATCATTTTAAATGTAAAAACAAAGATTTGTCTAAGGCTATTATAAATGTGCTTTTTTCGTGATATTGTAAACCATCATAAACCATATGTACCATAGTTTCTAGGCCTACCCGTCATTTTATTTATTAATTATTTTATTTATTAGGCCTTTTTTAATAGCTTGTTTTCAGGTTATTTTCATTTTAGGGCCATGAGCTAAGTCAAAACAAACTCGATATGTTGTATTTTAGCTCTTAAAACAGATCTACAATATATTTTATGTTGTTTAATTTTGCATGAGCAAATAGCAGTATAGTATATACATACTTTTAAAAGATTATCATTCTGCCTACCTGCAGCGCACGAGATTTCTCGGTTGATCCGCGGTAAATCCACTTAAGCACTATACCTATTCCATTTATAACACTGCAAACTTGACTTCGCAGGCCGATCATCTTTAAACGCAAAATGCATTTATTATGTGTTATACCTTGACTGCAGTTGCATAATGGGATGTTTCTCTACGCAACTGTAAAAGTGCACTTTTCAGCAAAATGAAAGCAAACATTCAAAGGGTTCTGCGTTTTGTCAATTTTAGCTTAATTGTAATAATATTAATAATAATATTAATAAATAAATTAAAATATTATTTATAGTGTAGCCTACTGTGGGACTGTGCAGTAAACTATTTATTTTTATTAAAACATTTTTATTAGGCTACATCTTCCCGAATAACTAATAAATGACTGGCAGTTGCGTCTCTGCTAAAATTAATTTAACAGCAAATTTCTTATGTGTTTTTTCCTTTTAGAGCTCAAGAGAGTTGTGTTTAAATAATTAGTTAACCAAAACATGTAATGAATTAAGCTGCTCCTATCATGTCACCCATTTTCTCCCTTGTGAGTTGAGTGCGCCTCCATCGCCGTGTGCGCGTTTTAAAGGCTATTTACGGGCGCACCAGACCTGACGCGGGGACCGGATCTCTGGACTATAGGACTAGCTTTAACCTCACCATTTTCATAATTTAATTGCTATGTCATATATTTTAAAATATTTAAATGTGTGTTCTGAAGGTTGGAAGGACGGGAGTGTTAATAATTAATGACAGAAAGAATTTTCAGTTTGAGTGAACAATCCTTTATAAAAACTGGGGGGGCACAAACTCTGTCTGAGGGGGCAATGCCACCCTTTGCCCCCCCGTAGCGCCGGGCCTGGATCCACTCTGCCCTACAAAGGCAAAAGAGTACTTGCTGATTGTGAAACCGAAAAAAGAAAATACTTTCAACATCTCCAGTTGCCCAGACCAAATTAATTATTTGTAGGAAATTAGAAATCGGGCAATTAGAAAACAACAAAATTGATGCAAGAAACGTATCCACATAATAAAGGAGGGTCTGAAAGTCAATAACTCATTTTCAGCCAAAACGATAATACAGACTTTTGCCTTTGAGCAGCAAAATTAAGATCAATCATACTATCAAACCATAAATTTGACTGCCTTGTGTGTTTATTGCAGGGTGTCAGAGTGACACAGTGGGTAGCACAATGGCCTCACAGCTAGAAGGTCGCTGGTTCGAGCCTCGGCTGGGTCAGTTGGCATTTCTGTGTGGAGTTTGCATGTTCTCCCTTTGTTCACGTGTTTCCTCCGGGTGCTTCAGTTTTCCACACAAGATTACGCTATAGGTGAAGTGGATTAACTAAATTGGACATAGTGTGTGTGTGTGGTGGGTAGTGGCTGGAAGGGCATCCGCTGTGTAAAACATATGCTGGATAAGTTGGCGGTTCATTCCGCAGTGGCGACCCCAATAAAGGGACATGCATGAATGATGTGTTAAATCAATCGCTTACTGCAGTGGTTCTCAATTCCGGTCCTCTGGACTAGACTGAATTTGAATAGACTGGAATTGAGAACCACTGCCTAACTGTATGAGGCAACAACCCACAGTAAATATACTATAGTGTTGTATATCTACTATCTAATGTATATATACTACAGTGTCTTTCAGTCATATTATAGAAAAGTACTTGACTTAATCTGTTGTGGTACCTACTGAAAAAAACAGCTTAAACCAGCCTAGGCTGGTTGGCTGGTTTTAGCTGGTCGACCAGGCTGGTTTTAGAGGGGTTTTGGCCACTTCCAGGCTGGTTTCTAGCCATTTCCAGCCTGGTCTTAGCTGGTCAGGCTGGGAGATGACCAGCTAAAACCAGCTTGACCAGCCTAGCCAGGCTGGGAGCCCAGCCAAAACCAGCTATGTCCAGCTTAAACCAGGTTGGTCAAGCTGGTTTTAGCTGGATTTAGCTGGTCAGTTTCCAGCCTGACCAGCTAAGACCAGGCTGGAAATGGCTGGAAACCAGCCTGGAAAAGGCCAAAACCCCTCTAAAACCAGCCTGGTTGACCAGCTAAAACCAGCCAACCAGCCTAGGCTGGTTTAAGCTGGATTTTTCTGCAGGGGTAACCATATGGTTGCTATGGCAATACAGATCCTATAGTAATATAAACAAATGACTTGATAATATAGCTACAGTGTGTATATGCTATACATCACAGTTCGCTGTAGTAAAATTAAAAGTATACCACAGTATATATTACAGTTAATTATACAGTTTGCTGTAGCTTTAATACCAAAGAGTATAAATATACAGTATTATACACTTTACTGTAGTATGAATAAAAAACTACAGTATTTACTACAAATTGGTATTATATAAATTGTTCATGTGTGAAGACAGCTATTAGATCAATATGGCCTCATATGTATGAGGACTGAGAAAGAGAGAAAGAGATTTGCAAGAATGATGCCCTAAGGGTATAGAGATGCTATCAGACAGGAAGTGAAGAAGCTCAACTTCCTATATCCCACAGAGATAAGAATACAAGATTGACATCACATTATGGATGATGACTCACAGACTTTGTTCTATGCTTTTTCCACATAAGAAATATCAAAGGGTTTCTATTTCTTAAAGGCATAATCAATTAACTCTTATAATTGTAGAAATGGGAAGTTATAAGCAAGCATAATCTCATGGGCAAACGTAACTATTTTACATATTGACAAAATAGTGGCTAATACATATAAAATTCTATGGCTTAATTTATATGAAAACGTATGATTTTTAAAAATAAGTGTTCACCCAAACCCTACCCCTACTCCTTATTGGTGGATGAGCAAATCATAACTAAACTTTACAAATGTTAGCCACAAAATCAGTTTAAAAACTGTGATTGTTTTCTTTAGTTGGCAACCTATTGCATTTAAAATGTAACATATAGAGTACTACTGTGTAGTAAATACACCTGACAATAATGCACGTAATTTTTATACCACCATAAGTTCACATACTGAGATACCAATGTACCTTGAAATGCCGTATGATTGTACTCAATTGAATGTTCAAAACAAACATAAAGTTGCAAAAAAATAAAATGTAACATATAATCACCTTTTTAGAAAAAAAAAATACACAGAGACAAAAAATAATAAAGTACTTAAAATCTGATAAATGTTTTAAAAAGTTACAATTGTCAGGCCTCCAAAATGATTAAAACACATAAAAGCTTAAATGTGCCATATGTAAGTTTTTGGGCCCTACCATACACCCAGCCCAATAAGGAGCAAGATGGGTTTGCCACGACGTGTGGCTATTTTCAGATCAGCGCAACCCTAATTTTCCCATTTCTAGCCACATTGTTTAATTAGCAAATCCATTTGCGCCACTTTGTGGGCTAATGGGTGTTCTAGTTTAAAAAAGAAGTGTGTTAAGGCGCATTGCTGGCAAGATGCTATTTTGAGGAACTTTAATAGACTATATGCAATAGACCAGCTAAAAGCAAGTCTTAAGTCCAGTGCAGAAATTGCTTAAAACATGCAGGATGTAGAGCAATAACCAAATATCTTTACAAATGAAAAAAAAAAAAAAAAAAAAAAAATATATATATATATATATATATATATATATATATATATATATATATATATATATTAAAGTAATAAAATATATAAAAAAAAATGTTTCTACATAAATACATGACTTCTTTGTGTCTGGGTTTTTTTTTCAGTTTATTCACGACTTGAACTTTATAATGTTATTATATTATTATCATTCATTCATTCATTTTCGGCTTAGTTCCTTTATTTAATCGGGGTCGCCACAGCGGAATGTACCGCCAACTTATCCAGCATATGTTTTATGCAGCAGATGTCCTTCCATCTGCAACCCATCTCTGGAAAACATCCATGCACAGTAATTCACACTTATACATTACGGACAATTTAGCCTAACCAATTTTTGCTGTGAGGCGACAGCACTACCTACTGTGCCACTGCGTTGCCTTTATTATTATTAATATTATTATTTATATTATTATTTGTAGTAGTAGTAGTAGTATTTATTATATGCATATTTATATTTGTTTTATTAAAAACAAGCTTAGATTTGTACAACTGTCAGGATTTGGTCCATATAGGTCATAGGATGTGTGTTTGAATATTACCAAAGTCCTTTTTAAGGAAAGTTATTTCACTCGTCGGGCATCTTTGAAACGCCTCTCTGGCAGTATGCTCAGGCATTCTGTTTGAATGGGGAAACATCAAATTCTTTAAAACTGCTTGCCCAGTTAACGATTGAGTTTCATATTACAAATTACCAATAAAATTAAACAACAACTGTCTCTCTAGTTTCATTTCTAAACATCCAAATTTGGACCGAGCCCATCCCTCGGACTATCGTCAGTCTATAGCGATTGATGATTGGGTCCTGTACTAGAAGGCAGGCTTTATTCACTATATAGCAATCACTATATTGACAGTTACACTTTCCCCCAGTTACAGTTTCCCCCTTTCCCCACTTTTCCCACATTTTTTTTTCATTCAAAAAGATATGAGTGACATTACTTGTGGGGTCTAGAGTCTTTGATATTACTCAGTTGTTTGACCACACTTCGTTATTATTGTTCATTTATTTGTTTGCAGGAAATTAGAACTGAATTTATAAATAGTTTTGAAACAAATCTTTGTGCTTAACAAACAAATTGAGGGAAAAAAAGTAAAGGCCAATTAGTGGAGGCTCGTTCTTTATCCTTGCACTGCAGATGGTTTGTTCCACTTACAGTCCGCCATGTAAATAGCAAAGGGAAAGGGAAGAGGAGACTCTGATTGGTTTATTTTTAAAACACACCCAAAACTCATTAAGATAATAAGCACAACCCTGTTAGACCATGCGTCGCGGCACAGATCGTATTTTTCAGTCCTTAAAATAGCAAAAGTGGATTCGGACATGCCTTTAATGCTTTTGCGCCCTGCGCTTTAGACTTTGTGCATGGATCATTAAAATAGAGCCCTTGACTCTTATGAATAAGAAACTCTTGTAAATAAAAAAACAAAAAAACTAAATATTTTCTATTATATATTAGCTATTTAAGAAACATGCTAAGCATGTATATTCAGCTTATAACACAGTATATTCATTTCAATCCTAAATCCTGCTTCAATATATGTTATGATGGTCAAAAATGCTACCTTCAAATTAAACCAGCAACCTAATATGAGACGTAGATTAAGAGGTATAAAAAGGAACCTATGGGGGTTCTTTATTTCACAAACAACTATTCAGATTTAACAAATGTAAATATTAGCTAATCAGCTTAAAGTGTAAGGCTTGATTTTCAGTCATGTTCGCAATCTGTTGGTATCGTCAATCTGGCAACCAGTGTGCGCTTCAAGAAAAAAAAAAAAAAACTTCAATATTTTGAATTTGGACTGCATAACCTAATTCAGCCACTAGGTGTCAATCCTTCATACTACAGCTTTAATTTGTGTAAACAAACAGCACATTGTCTGTATTTATCTTTTGATTTCAGTGAGAAATATGCCCTTGACAGGATCCGTACAGTTCTCCTTTACTGCCTCATTTCCACAGTTTAATTAAAAGAGGATAACAGTGCAACTACGGAAGGGAAGTACACGGCCTACATCTGTAGCTTCACACAAAACAGCTGTTTCCTTAGCGCTGTGTGTAGAGATGCCAATTTTGGGCTTTCCGTATTGGGATTTCCAAGGAGAACATTTTGCGCAGTGACTGATGCTGAAGAAAAAAGAAAAAAAAAAGAACTGTATTAACAGAGGAGATTCTGAATGAATTATAGTGTGGGACATTTATTTGTGCACATCTCTGTGAGGTAAACAGTCCTTTAGATATTCAAGGGTAAATCTGACACCCATGTATTGTATTGTATGGTATTTAGTATAAATCTTTGAAGTGGCGCTAGTGAAAGAGAGATTCATGTTTAAGGGTGCTGACAGTGTAACCAGTTCATGCACCTGACTTCTTTCACACATTTTTAATATAGTTTTTTGTGAACAAGGACACAAGCTTGAAAATTGCCACCACATTTACTTTCTTTCTCTTTTTATCCCCATGCGACTGGAGGTATGAGCATGTGAAGCTGTTCGCACTTTCTCGCTTTAACAGTGCCGCTTATGAAGCAAACATAAATGTGCATGAAATTGACGTACATCCTCTGGGGAGGTGATACGCACACACATTCTCACACCTCTAACACAGCCAAAGTTGGAGTTGTTGATAAAATTCACACTTGCACCCCTTAGGGATGCTGGCTTTCTCTGTTGAGGGAGGACAGCCAGAAGAAAGTTTCTAAATTATTTTACCTAGGTTTATTGGAAAAAAATGCCCTCTAACAACATCAACAAACTCCAAAAGTCCACAAATAGAAACACTCTGTTGAAGTGTTCAGCTAAAATAAGCGCTAGAGGCAGTAAAACACTAGCAAAGTTAATTCTTTTTTTACACACATTAACATAATGGGACAGATTATCAATTATAGAAGAATTTGGCATCATACAATATAGACTTTTGCGGCTTGTTCAAAATACTTATTTAAAATGATCTGAATCAATACAATTCTTGAGTTTTTTTTTGTAAACAACTTAATTGTTTTATGCCTAATTCACTTAAATGTGAAAAACTTGTAAGTTAACATAATCAACTTGTGTTGGGACAACATGAAGCATTTGCTTTGCAGTATATACATACATGTCATCTATCTATCTATCTATCTATCTATCTATCTATCTATCTATCTATCTATCTATCTATCTATCTATCTATCTATCTATCTATCTATCTATCTATCTATCTATCTATCTATCTATCTATCTATCTATCTATCTATATATCTATCTATCTATCTATCTATCTATCTATCTATCTATCTATCTATCTATCTCTGTTCATCCATCCTGACATGGTAAACTTGGTTGTTAGCTCACCCGGTACAGATTTTCACTTTGACAAAAGCTGAAAGCCATGGAAATGCTTTTTTAAATACATTTACCACCGTATATTAGGTTTAGGGTAAGATGTAGCATACTGCAGGTAGCAAAATTTGCTCAAACAAATAAACAAACAAATAAACAAACAAACAAGGCTATAAGTCACTTTTAAAATGCTTTTCACTGCACCAGAAGCTGCAAAAAACCCATACACTGACAAGGAAAATACAGAATCAAAATATGTGGTAAAATATATAAAATTATATATGGTTGATGTTCATATACAGTAAATCCGAGGTTTCCAAACCTCTTGGCCAGCGACTCCCAAAAGAAAAGTTCCATTGACCCTCAACCTGCATCTTTGGAGGTGGTGATAAACATACATACATTGTACACAACTGTGCACACACACAGTATAGGACCTATATAAAACAAGCATATTGACAAAAAAAATGCAACAGTCTAACAACCATAGCCATTATTCATGTGTTTATTACCCTCACCTAATGAGAATGGTGGGCACTAAAACAAAACAAAAAAAAACTACTAAAAGGCTGATGGCTTTTTTTCCATGTTTTTTTTTTTTATGTAACTTTTTCAATACTATTTCTATCTTTTGTAGGTTATGGATAAAATATGGTCATTGTAATAGTTTAATAACATATATGAGATTTTTGGAAATCACCAAGCACCTCATTGTCTTTCAACCACCCAAGGGGTATCGACCCCTACTTTGGGAACCACTGTAGAATGATGTTTTACTGGCGTATTACTTGTACCTGTGTGACATCTCCTGTGTTGCGTTCTATTAATGAAGAACACTGCATGAAACTGCATGGCTACTCTGGTGTCGGTGTCGTATTATACTTCATTTAAAATATAAAAGACATAACATAGGTAACAGGCTGAAGAATCTCTTTTTTTTTTTTGCCTTTTACATAACGTACTGTTAACAAAATTCTAGTGCTGTGTTATACTTTTGAATTTGAATTTCCTTGGCTTCTTGCTGACCTAAAAAAATAAAAGCTATTACATTTTTGTTAGGAATCTATTGTTTTCTTATTTTTTTTTTTTTTTACTATTTTTGAACATATATGATATGTTTGAGACAAATTTATACAATTTATTCCTTATCTTTTCTGAATAGACTTGCAACAAAGTCATTTATGTTACAACTACACAGTTGACTACTTAAAGTGTGCTGCTCTTTGGAAACTAAAGTTAACCAGATGGCTAATAACAAGAAAGTTCCTTTTATTTAACTCAATTTATTAATTATAAATTTAGTAAATGTTATTTTAGTTTTATTTTAAGTATGTATGTATGTATGCATGTATGTATGTATCCATGCATGAGGCTAATGAGAATGCGTGAGTGAATGAACGTTATCACATGATGCTGCAGTGTTACATGGTACCACACAAAATACTGTAACACAACGAAGAAATGACCAGCAGGGGCAGTTATGTGAAATAGTGAACATACTGAACTGATATAGCAGCGCGCACATAGAGAAGTGCAAAATAAATTTGATAGGCTAATTATGATTGTCTCATTAATAGTCTCATTAATTTTTTTATGATAGTTTGTTAATTAAAAACTAAGTTTTTAAAACGTTGTGGATCAACTAAAAATCACGATACATATGTATGTATGTATGTATGTATGTATGTATGTATTTATTTATTTATTTCATTGAATAAGTCATTAACTCATTTATTCATTCATTCATTCATTCATTCATTCATTCATTCATTCATTTATTTATTTATTTATTTATTTATTTATTTATTTATTTATTTATTTATTTTATTTTATTTATTTTTTATTATTTATTTATTTATGCATCTATCATTCCTTCTATAATTTGGGTTGAAATGCCTGCTCCATAATCACAGATTACCAACTAAAGACAAATTCTTAATCCTGGTTTTAGAACCTTGCATTTCAAAACACAAATATCCCAAAGCTGTCCATTTGCCTTAGATAAGTGTACCAGCTTCATAATCCAGCAAGTCTGAACATGCAACACATCTCTCACCACCATTATTCATTCCACATTGCTATTCTCAATCAAGATGCCATCATCAAACAGGGTTCTTGTGTAGCACGGGGGCCCTTTAGGCCACAGGAGACAAACAAGTGATAGATTGAATTCAACAACCATCTTCTCACTGAGCTGGATTAGAAGTGACCAGGACAATGGATGTCCTGAAATATATTTGCTCTCGTTCTCACTTAGGGTCCCATGAATAATTAAATTGTCAAAGATGGGCTTGTCTGGACTCAATCCCACTGACTGATGACATTAAACAAGGCTTTATCTGTCTTTTTTTTTTTTTCTGATCGTGTTAAGTTTCTTTGTTTGATCTTAATAATAATAATAATAATAATAATAATAATAATAATAATAATAATAATAATAATAATAATAAAAGCAAGATTGACTGGTCAAATATTTCAGCTCAAAAGCATACTGCTTACATTTTCCATTTCTATTTACATTATGTAGGTCCGTAGGTAAGTTGGTAGGTCTGTTTGTCGCCTTAGAGAAATTGATTAGCAGCATTATCAGCAGGCATCTCATCAAACAACATGACAAAGACAACAATAATCAACAATATATAATAAATAAATAGGATAAAACACAATAAACAGCCTGGTTTACTTTATTACCTTTACTTTATTTATTAATTACCTGGTTTACTTAATTCTTTATCAGTCTTATTGCATGTGGGACAAAGAAAACCCTATTCGTGTTTTTATTTTTTTAAACTACGGGTGACATTATCGCTGTAAGTCAAATAAGGAACTAAGTAGGTACATTGAGTCAGCTATAATATTTTGGCCACTCTATCTTTGTAAATGTATGTCATGCTTGATAATAAAATGCCCACCAGTTTACTAGAAGTGATGACTATTTTCTGAGACTCAGTATCATTACAATACTAGCAAATACTGCAAAAAAGTTACAGTGATCTACTTTCAATAAAAGCAGTGGAAAAGACTTAATACTTTAAAAACTAAGTATGCATACAATATTCAAATGTTTAATGAGGTCACACATTAAATACAGTTTAGGCGTCCATGTGGCTTTATTGCTCAAATCAAGCCAATTATTCAATGTCTCAGACTCTTTTTTTATTACATTTGTTTAATATATGTTGTAGCATTGAGAATAACCACAAGTAACTTGTTTGGATAAACAAGTTATTATATGACCAGATGCTCCCACTCTATACTATTGTGAATGTGATAAATAATAATCTTGTTTGGCAATACTGTTGTAAATAAAATTTATTTCACAGACGTGTCATTTTGCTTAATATGACCTCAATTCATTGTCAGGAACAGTAGTATTGATTTAGTTTCACCTGAATATGTTTACTTTTTTTTGTTTTGTTTTTGTTTGTTTTTTTACTTGTAAAGTACCGGTAGCCATTGATTTATATTTTATGAATTACCAAAGCAATGTTTTATTTATGTTCTACTGACTAAAATAAATAAATAAATAAATAAATAAATAAATGTATTCATAATAAAAACCTATATCAATAAATAAATAAATGTATTAATAATAAAAACAAATAAAAAATAAACAAACAAACAAACAAATAAATACATATATGAATGTATTAATAATAAAAAACATATATCAATAATAAAAAAATAAATAAATGTATTAATAATAAACACATCTATAAATAATAAACAAACAAAAAACAAACAAAAAACAAACAAATAAATAAATAAATAAATAAATAAATAAATAAATAAATAAATAAATAAATAAATAAATAAATAAATAAATAAATAGTCATTTACACATTGGGTGTACTCATATAAATGCAAATTTCATGCAAACTATCCTTTTAAATAGTAATTAAAAGGTCCTAAAAAATGATCATTAGGTTAATTTTAGATCAAATATATTACCACAAATTATACCAAATGTGTATTTACACCACATATGTTGTTTCTGTTTCATTAGTTTACATCCCGGTAATAATGATTCCGATAAAACAGCTTATAATTAATGTTACGGCATGTTAGCAAGCAGTGTTTTCTGGGTAAAAATATCAAATATGCCATGATACCAATGCAGGTGCTGAGAGTATATCTAAATTGCCTTTAATTGCCTCCATATGGTGACTTTGCTACTAAATACTGTACATCAACACTTACTTAAAAATACCTCATATAACATATTGTTAGGGTGTTCACAAAGCAGTTTTGTTATTCTTTGTGAGATGATCTACAGTTCTTGATAAAACATCCAATATTTACTATTTATTTTACATGCTAAATCTGTTAATAATCTCCACAAATGGAGTGAGAACACCAATATGCTAATTAGTCATTCTACTCTAGTAGAATTGGTTATTTTTTTTTTTTAGGTTCATACATTAAGTTAAGCTACAAGCTGGTGTAAGTCACCTCTGAGATTCACACTATGTGATTATCTTATTGAATAATAGGCAGTAGCTTTTATTCAGGGACATTATTAATAGGTTTCTTCTCCTCACCACCTCAGAGTGCTTCCTTCAGTGTTTATACATTTATACATTGTCCAGTTTTATCCTTGAACAGTTGTGTTATCATAGCAATTTTTAGTGCAGTAGGAAAGCCCTACAATGATGACATTTTTATCAGCCATGACAGAAAGTAAAAAACAAAAGAACTGCCTCAAAGGGATAGTTCACCTACAAATTAAATATGTCTCACTGTTTACTCACCCTTACAACACTATAAAACATATCTCTGTTTATAAACAGTTTCTTTAATTTGTGGTTGTGTACTGCTTTATTCAACCATGATCTCTGCTCTGTCGACTTTTGATGTTGAAAATTCATCTACAGTTTAACAAAGTTTTTTTTTTTTTTTTTTTTGACATTTTAGCACTTTGAAATAATGTATGGTATAAGAAACAATATAAGTCTATGCCAGAAAGTGGTCTGGTAGTTTATTGCAAGGCTTTTGTGCCATAATATACAAATAGGATACAACATAAGACAATATATCAGTTTAAACTATTATAAATGTTTTTAATAGTGAGCTTTTCAGGGTTAAAAGTTTTTCAGGTTCCGTAAAGCAATGCAAACGCATGAAAAAAGTAAAAAAATAAATACATCAAATCATCAAAATCATGTATTTATGAATTACAATATTAGGAAAACTGTTCATTTAGAGAATTTTTTTTTCTATTTATTTATTTATTTATTTATTTTTATGTAGTCTCTTTCTTGAAAAACAAAATATGCTTTAAAAAAAAAAAGCTGAATACCATTGACTTCCATAAAACAAATACTATCAGCAAATGGTTACAGGCTTCCAGCTTTTGTGTACAAGACGAAATAAACTTTAGTTTAAAACAAGTAAATGATGAGAAAAGTGTATAAAATGTAATTTTTGGGGTGAACTATCCCTTTAAACTCAATTACCCCAATAAGGCAAAGTTTACTCTCAATATTTTAGGAAATCAAAATTTCCATTCATGTTTAATTATTATCATTTTCATAATAAATATTATCATTGCAACATATTTGTAACACAGAAGCAAACAGACGAATTTGGGCAATCCAGAGTCGTAGTCAGATGGTCAAAAAGGCAGGCAGCAACTGCAAGAATTAACAGAGCTAAACCCCATACAATCAAAGCATGGTCTGATGTTATTGAGAAGCTGACATCATGAGCGGCTTTGGCTGAGACTGTGTGTGTGTGTGTGTGTGTGTGTGTGTGTGTGTGTGTGTGTGTGTGTGTATGTGTGCGTGTGTGTGTGTGTGTAATCACCGGAACTAGAAGCATGTGCATGTACTGTAAGCGGTACATGACTGGATCAAGTAGTCCATGAAATGGCAATTTAGTAGCCCTTTGGTGATCTGCAGCCACTAGATCGCTGGTGATCATATCAATAATAAAATGACAAAACATTTAGCATAGTGCTATACAGCACACTGAAAAAAAATCAATTGGATTTACTTTTGTTTTCAGGTAACTGCTTGCAAACAGTTTACAGTGGCGCAAGTAAGTATTCAACATGTCACCATTTTGTCTCAGAAAACATATTTCTAAAGGGGCCGTTGACTTGAAATTCTCACCAGATGTTGGTACCAACCAAATAAATTCATAAGTGCAAAGAAAACAATATTGATTAATTTACAAAATAGGTTATGGGTAATAAAATGAAATGACACAAAAAAAGTATCGAACACATGAAGAAAGGGAATGAAAGGCCAGATCTCAGCTGAAATCATTCAGTAGTTTTTTGTTTTGTTTTTTTTTTTTGCCAAAAATACTTTTCTCCCACTGTATAACCTGTAAGACATACTCTCATACTGTATGTTTAAAATTGTAATATTAGGTGTCAAGGATAACTAGAATTTCCTAAGTAGATATTTAATATGGACACATTTACTTCACAAAATACTAAGTGGAAAAGGACAAACATTAATCTTCATTCAATTGTAATATTTAAATATTATATAATCTTTGCAAACATAGTATTATTAAGTACATTTTCTTAATTGATAATTCCTAATGAATGTGTAGTTCTCATAATGCTTTGCATGGGACTGAATTAAGAAGAGAATATTTTGAAAATAAAAGCAATCTTAGGTATTTAAATTTTAGGAGAAAGACTTATTAGAGTTTAATCATCATTAGTTTGCAGATGAAGAAGAGTTTTGACTTAGTGTTTTTAGTTTTGTAGTTATCAAAGAGTAGCACTCTAGTATGCTTTGAATCAAGCCATGCTTTTTAACATTAATGTTTGATGCTTCACTCAAAGAACCAAGCTAATGGTGATTCTCACCAGTAAGCATTTTAAAGTAAATTTGCTCTTGGATCAATTTGCTCACACTAAAGTGAAATAACAAATTCAAGATTAGTGGAGTGTGTGTTTTAATTAAACAAGTTAAGCCAGATGTACTAATTTGTAACTGATAATTTTAATTATTTTTTTTTAAAAAGCAGTTTCTTTTTGACATTACTTGATTAATTTGAATAAATATAAACTCAAAATGATAGATAACCAATTAACTTTTACTTAGTTTTTTTGTGTTAGATTAAACATTGAGTAAATTTTACATGATACTGACAAGTTAATTGTATCTGATATAAAAAATCGAAATTTATTTAAAATTTAATTAGTGCAAATTGTTACAAGGATTTTTTTTAAGTAAATCTTATGAATATATATTTTTTTCAGTGTATGGGCTTAATTTAAATAATCAAATTTAATCTATTAATGTTAAACTTAATATGTTTGTTTAATATCAGCCCATATAAATAGTTTGCAACCATTTGAAAAAAAAAACACTTGAAAAAAAAAAAAACAACAACAAAAAATAAAAAAAGCAAATCCAATGAGTCATTTGTATCAGTGTAATACAAAATTAATCAAATACCCTGAAGCAACCAATCACATATTATATTTAGGCTTAGGCTATTTCATTTACCCTGGAAAGTTACTCAATACCACATAAAAGTAGGATTTAATGTTCAAAACTTTGAGTGAGATGTGGGAAGAACTAATCAATAAGTGCCTACATACACTGTGTGACTATTAACGCTACTTTGCAAATCTTTCTGGAGGCTTGCGAACACTGTACATTATTCTCTATTTATAATCATGCTCCTGAAAAAAACATTTAGCACTGTTTATCCTACACAGTTTGGATAGCTGGACCTTCTTGTTGAAAATCAAACACCTGCAAATTCTTGCCTTACATGAGCATACAGTAGCATAATGCCTTTAAAGTTTGAAGTAAGAATATCCCACATCTGCTGGAATGGAATTCAGTGGGAGATGGAGTTTGAATGACATTCTTACGCTATCTTTTCAATCTGCTTTTGAGTTAGGAAGGTATTGTTTGGGAATGGGGTTATAGATAAGGTTAACACTATGTTTGTTTGCCTGGAATGTTGGTCTGGGACTGACAAAAGATGTTGATGCAGGAACACTTATTTCTTGGCCAAATATACCCTTATCCGTGTAATCGACAGGATTATATGGACTTTAAATCTTTGTTAAGAACCTCCTTTGGTCTTCAACTTCATCTGAGAGTTATGGTTAGCAACAGATACGCTAACTGAACTTGGAAGGTTTACAAAACTCCAATGCCATTATGCTCACTGAAACAGCCATGAGAAGAAATCCACTTAAATCTGAATTATTAGGCTTTAACCAAAGGGAATGTGTATGATACAGTATCAAGCTTTGTCTGAAAGAAAAAAAAAAAAACACTCACCGGCCACTTTATTAGGTACACCTGTCCAACTGCTTGTTAACGCAAATTTCTAATCAGTCAATCACATGGCAGCATCTCAATGCTCTTAGGAATGTAGACATGGTCAAGACAATCTACTGCAGTTCAAACCGAGCATCAAAATGGGAAAGAAATGTGATTTAAGTGGCTTTGAATGTGGCATAGTTGTTGGTGCCAGATGAGCTGGTCTGAGTATTTCAGAGACTGCTGATCCTGGGATTTTCACGCACAACCATCTCTAGGGTTTACACAGAATGGTCCGAAAAACAGAAAATATTCAGTAAGTGGCAGTTCTGTGACCGCAAACACCTTGTTGATGCCAGAGGTCAGAGGAAAATGGCCAGACTGGTTTGATGTGATAAAAAGGCAACAGAAACTCAAATAGCCACTTGTTACAACTGAGATATGCAGAAGAGCATCTCTGAACAAGTCAAACCTTGAGGCGGATGGGCTACAATAGCAGAAGACTGGATGCCACTTCTGTCAGCTAAGAACAGAAAAATGAGGCTACAATTTGCACAAGCTCACCAAAATTTGACAATAGAGAATTAAAAAAAAAAAAAAAAAACATTGGCTGCTCTGATTAGTTTCGATTTCTACTACAACATTTGGATGATAATGTTAGAATTTGGCATCAACAACATGAAAGAATGGTTCCATCCTGCCTTGTAACAAGGGTTCAGGCTGCTGCTAGTGGTGTATTGGCACACTTTGGGCCCATTAGTACCAATCGAGCATTGTGTCAATGGCACAGCCTACTACAGTACTGTTGCTGAGCATGTCCACACCTTTATGACCACAGTGTACTCATCTACAGCCAGCAGGATAACGTGCCATGTCATAAAGCAGAAAATCCTCTCAGACTGGTTTCTTGAACAAGACAATGAGTTTACTGTACTCAGATGGCCTCCACAGTCACCAGAACTCAATCCAATAGAGCACCTTTGGGATGTGGTAAAGCAGGAGATTCGTATCATGGATGTACAGCCGAAAAAAATCTGCAGCAACTGCGTGATGCTATCATGTCAATATGGATCAAAATTTCTGAGAAATATTTACAGTACCTTGTTGAATCTATGCCACAAAGGATTAAGGCAGTTCTGAAGGCAAAAGATGGTCCAACCCGGTACTAGTAAGGTGTACCTAATAAAGTGACCGGTGAGTATAAATACTGTACATTATTATGTATATTCTAAAAATGGTTCATTCATTCATTCATTCATTTATTCAATCATTCACAATTTTAAACCAGCTGTTAGCTTTGTCTATATTTGAATTAGAGGTGAAATAACCCACCTATATTGCTGACAAAAAGTGGCAACGACATGCCATTACTATATGATATTTTTCCATTTATTATTAGAAAATGCATGGACGGCAGAATTCTTGCCTTTCCAAGATGTCAAATAGAGTTTGAGTTATAATTTGTAGCTAAGCATCAGCATCTGATTGTTAGCAGTATTGGTTATATTAAAAAATACAGTATTTCAGAAATCCTTGCATCAATTCACTCATCTATTTATTTATTGATTAATTCAGTTAGGGTTTAACAGAGGTCTAAACAGAGGGCTAAAATTGGCTAAATAGACTAGTGATCAGTGAAACGGAAATTAATAACTACACATATGAAGTCTTTTTGAGGACTAGTCTATTTTGCACTATTGTTAGATGCCTATTTGATTTACACTGCATAACACCCTACAGTAAATTTGTTTTAGCCTCTATGTTTAGACATCTATTAGGCTTCTATTAAAAGGCTTGGTAGATAATTGGCAAAGCTGTATGGTGAATAACGCATTAAACACAAACATTTTTTGAATCTATAGAAAAAAACTTTCACAAATATTGCAATAGTATTCCTACATCTATCATCATGATCATTACGATTTATGCATCGTAATGACACTTTTCTTAATTCTATCTATGTATGTATATATGTTGTTTGTTCATATGTACTAAAGCTGAGGTGTCCAACAACCCTTTTCCTGGAGAGCCACCTTCCTGCAGATTTCAGTTGCAACCAATATCAAACACACCTGCCTGTAATTATCACGTGGTGTTCAGGTCCTAATTAATTGGTTCAATTAATTGGCCACCCCTGTACTAAAGCATATACTGGTGTTCACTGAGACAGATTTTTACGTGGTTTGTGTTTGTGATGAGTGTTGTTTAGATTAAACACGATGAAGCTAACCAATCAGAACACGTGTGACAACAGATAAGCGGTGCTGCTGATAGATGACGTGATGATGTCATCCCACCATGACATCATTGTATCAGTGCAACGACCCTGCCAAAGAAACACATGCCGATGACTAGGCATTATAGCGATGTAATCAGCTTTAGTGAGAGGCTTGCTTCAACAAAATGTGGGCCGCCACCGGGTTGTGGAGGGATGACAACAGAATGAGACATCTAAAAAAGATGCCTTATCACTGTTAAACAGTGCTCAAAACTGAAGCTAAATCTGCAGTATTTTCTGGCTTACAGTCAGCAATCCTAATTAATCAAATAGTCACTTAGAGGTGTTGCTTTAGTAAAATATACAGTATATACTTTAGTACAATATACTGTAATATATAACAATTTAAGTGTTCCTGCTGTTGATTAAAAGGAATTCACTTTTTATACTTTTGTCTCTTATACTTTTAATTAAATATATGTATTGCTGAGTGATATATTAACCAAAATTCTTGTCAAAGTGTAATATGCTTGCATACTAATCAATCTTTTTTTTTGCAGAAGTAGGTACAGCTGACAAGAACGATACAGAGACATAACAGACTCTTCTCACTTAGCTTTTCTGTTGAAGTATAAATGTGCTGAAGCTGAAAATGATATTTAAAGTTGAGAAGTTTATGTTTGTAACACTGTGTAATTTGTAGAAAAGAGGAAGTATGTTTGGGTGCAGCCACCAGATGACTGCAGAATGATTGACAAGTGACAAATTCCACCAAAACTCTATCTTTCCAAATCAGTTATGTACAAATACTGGAGTCAGGAAAATGCGTAGTTCCGGACCTCCCAAATGTAATTTTTCCATTGCATTGGTGTAACATAAGGGAAAAACATGACCCAGAGCTCTGCATCGAATCATTCATTTGTATTTAAACAATTACTAATAAAAATACTAATAACTATTTAGGTCACTGAAAATCCTCTCCTGACGTTTTTGTTTAACACACATGGAATTGCATTGTTAAATTCCCACACTGCTCCAATATGTCTGACATACCTCAACAAGCCTGTATAATGATTAGGTGTGTTTAATTAGGACTGAGGCTAATCCTGCACAACTTTGGGTGTCCGGGATAGAGCATTCATGGTCTAAATCAAAGGTAACCAATCCTGCACCGGAATACGGTGGCCGGGAAGTGCAAAACAACATTACAAAGTTTGAAACACTTTAACAAAGCTCGAGACAAATTTACATTTTGACAAACATGTTTACCTATCATCAGACACAATTACATAGGAAAAACAATTTTACCAAGGACGAAAAAAATTTACATTTTAGAAAACAAATTAACATGACTCAAATCACTTTTACAAATCCGAAACAAATTTACAATTACAGATTCCCTACGGAAAGGGAATGTACCACACCCCGGAAGTGACGTAGAATGTACTACACACCGGTAGTGACGCGGGGGAACGTTGTTGTTGTTGCTGGTGAGCGAGGCAGAAGACGATCACACCGCCCTCAACCCCAATGTGAAAACGAAAGTGAACGGTTATGGAAATGAAGTGAGGTGTCGTGGACCTTTATTCTGCCTCCCTATGCGCGGATATAACTGAGGACGCGCGGGTGCTGAGGGAGGGAGGGAGGGAGGGAGGGAGGGGTCGCAGACATTGCTCTCTCTATTCTGCCGCCCTATGCGCGGAAATAACTGAGGATGCGTGGGTGTCGCGAACCTCTATTCTGCCGCCCTATGCGCGGATATAACTGAGGACGCGCGGGTGCTGAGGGAGAGAGGGAGGTGTCGCTGACGCTGCCCTCTCTATTCTGTCGCCTATGCGCGAATATAGCCGAGGATGCATGGTGGTGAGGGAGGTGTCGCGGACATAACTGAGGACGCGGGTGGTGAGGGAGGTTTCGCGGACATAACTGAGGACGCGGGTGATAGGGGGGTGTTGCGGACACCGCCCTCTCTATACTGCCGCCCTAGGCGGCCGCCTAGGTCGCCTCTATGAACACGCCGGCCCTGAGTACATGGCATAAACAAAGTTTATGGTGACCGTACATGGACTGCGGTCGAGGGTTGTTTTGCCTGTTTTGTGGCAAACACATGTGCAACTTAACACAGTTTTGCTTTGCGTGTGGTCGGTGTTTAGAGTTTATAAAGGACGCGGACCAGACGGAAACGCCAGACATGCTGCATCAATGTGTTCAATATTTTTACAAGATCCCCTCGGTACGCTGTAATCATGAACATGATGTCAAGTCTACACGGTGTAAACCTCTGCTTGAGGACTCTTAACAGTAAACTGAAGGAAGCCGGTGTTATGGTTTAACTGGTGTCCGTGTTAACTGAGGCCCCTTTTCAGATTGGCAGATTCGTCACTTTTTCACAGCAACAAAACATGCCCATCCCGAATAAAGATTCTTATTACTTGGTGTCAGTATATCATTGTTGATTTATAATTTGTGTGCCAGAACAGCATAAACCAAAATTAATCTAAAGAAATAATTATAATTGACATGTCATCAACGGGATTCGAACCCAAGTCAAAAGGATCTACACGAGTATCAACCGACTTATCCAACTGAGCTACTCCGATGTTCAGGTTGTGATTGGTTCTGGTATCTTTATCAGTCAACATATGCCGTGCTTTAAATGTTTCCATGAACTTGCATTCCCATGTTTTTATCCACTCTCACGCTGATATTTTCTCAGAATAGCTCTAATTTATTTTATCGCAGTTAGTCAAACCATGATTTTTATAGTTGTAGACTTGTGGAAACCTGTCTACAAAGTCACACAGTGTGTGTTACATTCCGGGTCAATACCGGTGTGTGGTACATTCTACGTCACTTCCGGGGTGTGGTACATTCCCATTTCCGTAGGGAATCTGTAATTGTAAATTTGTTTCGGGATTTGTAAAAGTGTTTTGCATCTTGTTAATTTGTTTTCTAAGATGTAAATTTGTTTCGTCCTTTGTAAAATTGTTTTTCCTATGTAATTGTGTCTGATGATAAGTAAAAATGTTTTACAAAATGTAAATTTGTCTCGAGCTTTGTAAAAGTGTTTTAAACTTTGTAATGTTGTTTTGCACTTCCCGGCCACCGTTCTGGAAGCTAAAAACTGCATCCTATTGAGAGTCTAATATTACACCCATAAAAAGTAGTAAACATTTTGACTCAAGTTGATCAAAAAATTTAAGTTGATCAAAAAGTTGTTCAAAATTGTAAGAATTTCTAAGACAAGAATGGTTTTAAGTCTTTTATTAGTTTTAAGACAACCTCAATAAAAGGTGTTGGTGCACTTCAAATGTTGACTACTGTAGTCTAGATCATGGTGTTCGATTCTGCTTATGAAAGGCCATTGTCCTGCAGAATTTGATTACGCCAAAAAACCTGCCTGATCGTTTCATTTGGACAAAACCTAAAATATGAGTTGTCTGTCCAGAAGCAGAATTGTACACCCTTGGTCTATATCAGAGGTATCCAATCCTGCTTCTAGCAGAGCAAGATTCCTGAAGAATTTAGCTCCAAACGGCTCCAAAAACACTAGCCTGGAAATATGAATCTCAAGACTTTGAATGGATGGTTCAGGGTTTAGGTTTACTGAACAAAAGTCCAGCAGCAGGTTTGGACACCCTGGCTTTGATCACAGGCAAAATGATTAGAGTTTGAGTTTCAGCCTAGGACTTTAAGGATTACACCTCGTCATATACTCATAACGTTGTCAACTTCTCTTAAAGCTATTGAAGATAAAGTTAAGTTTTATTCAACGTTCCATGTTTAAGTTTCATCATGGAAAACAAGCCAAATCTACAACCTAGAGGTCATCCAAGAATGTTGAGAATTTTTAGTCGGGTCTTCAATCTCCACACATGGCAGGAACTTCCCCAGTTACACTAAAGACCTTGATTAGCTGGCTTATGGTGTATTTATTTGGAGTGGGAAATAAACCTCTGCTTAAAGTCGACGCTTCAGGAGCAGGACAGTACAGTTTTGACAAAGAGGCAAAAATTCAAAGTGATCACTTGTCATGTAACTAATAGTCGAGAAACACTTGCAATTCATCCTGATACATGCAGTTCCTCCAGTTAGTTGTTACTTCTAAATTTCCAAAAGGTCTCACTGTTTCCAGAAACCTTAAAATGTATTATGTGCGTTTCTTTCTGTCAAAATCTTTCAATAGTGTATAAGCTCCCTAAAACATGTTCTGATCGGCTGTTATTGTGTGCCTTTGTGTAGCAGTCTAGACTTCACCCTGGACAGACAAATTAATCGTTAATGGAATCTTGAGTTGTACCTGGTTAGGAAACGGCATGATAAGCTGTTGCATCCACCATGAATAATAGCTCAAAAATGACAATAGCTTTAAAGTAGAAGCTGATGTCGAAACACGGATGCCTTGGTAGAACTTCCACCTCGCTGTCTCACAAAATGACATTGAATTGGAATGCAGAAACAACATAGCTGCTTATTCACCCAAGCATGAGAGAACCCATCACAGTCAGCAAGATAACATGTCTGGTCCAAACTTAGACACATTCATACACACTCAAGAGGATTGCTTTGTTCTGGAGCTCTAGTTTTTGACCTGGTGACAGGCTAGTCTCTGTGTCTCCGGGCAGCCAGGCCATGCATTAAACAGCATTTGCACACACACACACACACACATACACACACACACACACACACCCCTCCCCACAGTCAGGTGATACTGACCCTCCGCTCACAATGTGACTTCTCTGTTCCACTCCAACAGAGAGATTGAAAAAGGAACGCAAAGAAAATGACAAGCAAAAAGAAGACAAGAAACACAAACAGAAAAAGAACAAACTGATCCCATACTCTACAAAAGATATCATTAAGAAAGTGTCTTGTCCCTGTGCACACAACCCGCACAGATGGAGGAAGTATCCAAAATGTAGACTTACCTTGCTGGCTGCGCCTTTGGGCATAAACCACCACCACGGCTGCAAGCACCACACAGCAGAAGGACGTCACAATGTTGGCCATCTGCGGAGACACACACACAGAGGTAGATCGTGAGGCTTCTGGCCTGCCCGAGAGAAACTGGGTGGCACCGATGCCAAGACAGCATGAGGACAGTTTCCTCCTTCTCTCCCTCCCTCTCCCTCTCTCTCTCTCTCTCTCCCTTGCTTGTTTTCTTTCTTCCAATGTCTCAGCCTCCTGATTCCCCGCCCCACTTCGCTCTATCTCTGTTCCTCTCTTCCCTACTTTACAGCGTCTCATCAGTGGAATCAATGCCCTGAGGGACTGAAACTCTCTCTGCCCAAACTGGCTGCAGGATAGACAGACCTAGATGAGAAATAAGAAGAAGGAAAGACAAAGCCAGACTGTTTGGATCAAGTACTGACCATCATAAAGTCCTCTTCAGCCTCTCTCCATCTGGATGTCTATCTCTACATTTTTTTTAACTCCCTCCACACACGATGTCTTTCATAAACCAGGGGATTTTTTCCTTGATCAACACTTTCTGCTTTATAACTCGGTGTAGTGCTTCCCAGTCTCCCCACTCAATTGTAAATGTCACGACAACATTTTTCAACTCAAATCTGAAAATTTGTGTTTTGACGAATCATTTACAGCAGGGCTGCCAAACTCCTGTAGAGTTTAGCTCCAACTTCTAGCTCCACACTCACCTGGAAGTTTCTAGTATACCTAGTGAAGGCTAGATTAGCTGGTTCAGGTGTTTCTAATTGGACTTAAAGCTAATCTCTCCAATCGAGTTTGGGCACCCCTGATATACAGTAAAGCTGCGGTCACACTGGGCTGTTCCTCCCATAGACTTCCATCCATACGTATGCGAATGCGTCAGACCAGAAACGCAGGGTCATGCGTCAAGTTTCGCAGGTTGCTGCGGAGCAAAGTTCAAGCTTGGTGAACTCTGACCTGTGAAATCCCATCACTTGACTGCATCAAGATCAATCGAGGATCAAAACATGACCTCTCTGGACAAAATTTTAAATATGGAGCAATCGCTTGCTTTTTAAATTTCTAATCATCTGGTTTAATCCCGCCCCTTTTCGCAAAGCCGTATGACAGAATTTCGCAAACTCAAACTCTAGTATGACCGCAGCTTAATGGTGGGTTTGGTTCTAAAGTGCATGTGTTTGAAATACTACAATTATCACCACTTTGTTAAAGAGATAGCTCACAAAAAAAAAAAAATGACATTATTCATTGCTCGTTAATGCTGCTCCAAACACCTTAGACCTTCGTTTGTATTTGGAGCACAAATTAAGATGTTTTAGAATAACTCTAAGTGATCCCTAATCCTCCACAGACAGCAAGGTTTCTGACTTATTCCAAGTCTACAAATGTTCTAAAAATGTCCACAAAACAATTCATAAGCCTTAAGTGATTCAACTGGAATTTAATCAAGCAATAACAATCTTTTTGTGCATGCATAAACCAAAAATAAAGATATTTATCAACAGTTTCTTCTCCTCTGTGTCAGTATATTGTACAGATCCATGAGACTGCTGTGCCCATTGTGCTTGGTCACCTGCTGATGCATATCTTAGATGTGCATGGGCTTTGTTTTGAACACAAAAATCTACAGGGTTATACAAGGAGATCATACAAATGCATGGCCTATACCAGAGGTGCTCAACCCTGTTCTTGGAGATCTACCTTTCTACAGAGTTAATCTCCAAGCCAGATCAAACAAACATGAACCAATTAATTAAGACCTGAACAGCACTTGATAAATGCAGGCAGGTGTGTTTTATATGGGTTGCGACTGAAACCTGCAGGAAGGTAGATCTCCAAAAACAGGGTTGAGCCCCCCTGCCCTTTACTGACACTGATGAGAAGGAACTGTTGAATAAAGTCACTGTATTTGTTTTATTTGGGCACAAAACGATTCTTGTTGTTTGATTTGGTACCTGGATTTTAAACAAGTCTGAAGAATGAATAACCTCTAAAACGTCCTAATTTGTGTTTCGAAGATGAACAAAGGACCCAGGGTATTGGAATGACAGGACACTGAGTAATTAATATGTTTTTGGATAAACTAACCATTTAACAGCAAATATAGTATTTTGTGAAAACACTAAGGTTACATATTTGTATTAAGTACTTAAGTGGCAACCCAAAGAACAATGATAGACTACAGAACTATATGTTTCAGGCATATGAGCTTTTTCTCAATTCCAAGTGCGCAGAGAACGGACTTGTGTTGGAGACCATTCTTGCCAGGTCACCTCAGAAGAACGAACTCAGGAAACTGCAAGAACACAGAATGCATCCTGTGAGAAATGAGATGTTTCGCTCTTGCTGATGGTCACATGATATTTTAAACGGAAAATTCTTTAAACATTACAGCATTCATACAACGATTTATTGTTTTCCCATTTTCAATATATATAACATGCACAAAACCTTACAAATATACTTTGCACAGAACAAATAAAACTAATTTTAATGAGAATTTCAGCAAATAAGCCCCCTTAATGTGTTTTTACCTTAATTAAGATTTTCATGTTGATGTTTACTTTCATAGTCTCATTTTATTGAAATAAATATTATTATCCTGAAATAAATAAGCTATTATCTCCGAACTTTAATAGTAAACAGATATAGAATACTGCGCTTCCCACATCTTTTATTCAGCTGCAATGATTTTTGAGACTTCTCAAGTGAGTCTTGTGCTCAAGTCTGCATCGACGCATCCTTGATACCAAGAACACATCCAGGAACTTTTACGCATCCTCCGTTCTTGCGGTCTTGAGTTTTGCAACTGAAATTTGCTGATATGCTGAATATGCTGAAGAACGCATATTGAGAAACAGCTACGGCGTTTCTTTACAAAGTGGCCTGACATGCATAACAGAGTATTTTATATCTGTTTTTGCTGAGATGTATGAACAGGGATCAGTTTGACAATGGTCTTCTCTATACTTGCTTTTAAACCACCGGTGTTGTGCAAACTTAATACAACCTTAGTCGGATCACTCAAACAAATAGCCTACAATTCTGTTTGGTGTCACTAGTGGCACAAAAACAAAACTTCACCTTTAAAAAACATTGTAAGTATTTTGGGAGGAGAAATACTAGTCGACAGACATCACTGGAACAGGTTTCCAGATCAATCATACTGTAACTGTCTCTATGACAGCAATATACTTCTTGGACAAGATAACAAACTACTTTTTTAAACCAATCAGAACTATTCTAAGATTGTCAATCATCTTGAGTGTTTGCAGGTTTTTGAGAGACACTGAGATAGTTTCTACTATGTATTTGGAGGGCAGAGCTTTAGAGAGAGGTTATGCAGTTGAAGTAAGCAATGTCAGACGACTTTCCTTTAAAGCTACAGTGTGCCATTTCTGCAACTGGAAGTGACACATGATATTTCTGGGAAATCTGAATCCAGGAAAATCTAAGAAGTATGGGGGATTTAAAATCTGATCCCCATTTAATCTCATTTATGTCTATGGAAATTAATTGAGATATAGAAAGGGTCCCTTTAGCGATTTTCTTTCCTATGGGAAGACTTCACAGTAAAACATTTGAAATCCAGACCAAAAACAACACATTGAAGGGTCAGGATATCAATTTGTCTCTCTAAGCACACCAGATTTGAAAACATTAAACGAGCCCACAGTTAAAACAAACACAAAGCGAGGCATTCATCAGACTGAGATGGGGAAAATGCATAACTGGAGAACATTTCTGTATGATCGCACACATAAAGCGATGGATGGAATACAAGCATTTTATTTATTTTATTAGAGTTTTTCTTTGCACACTTGTGTAATTGTCTCCCATGATCCCAACGGTAGTTATCCGCTAAAGTTAAACAGGAAATTATAACACTTCCTATTATCAGGATGCTTAACTTGCTAAAGGAAATGTACACAGGGTTTATTTATATATTTAACATTGTAATCACAACACCGTCTTACTAATTGCAGAGAACGCAGCTCACTTGTAGCAAAAGTTTTTGATTGTTTTTGCTGGCAAAGAAGTGCTCGTCTTGGCTGGCGTCGAAGGCGTAAGTGGGAGTGATGTGCATAAAATATTTGCACAATTCTTTTATTGATGTGGGTGTTTAATATTGTGGATATTTAACGTTTTGTCAGCTACTTATTATACCCTGATTCATGGGTCTGCATACTTAGCATGTCTTTTATCAACAGGCTGTATTTATCCAGAATTCATCACTCACTAAGCACAAGGTTCACATACACACGAGTGTAAAGACAAGAGAGCAAACTGTTTTCTTTGTTTGATCTATGTCGCGGACTAAAGTCAATATTGTACATTCTCAGTGAATAACATCTTCACTTTTGTTTGTCTCTGAGTGTCGTTCCTCAAAAATCTTCCATAAACATTAAATGAGGTCATCGTTTACATGCAAACGGCAAGAAATGAAACCAAGCTTGTGTGAACATTTTCAAATATATTTATGTGAATAAATTGTTCTCATTTGATTCTGTGTGTCCGAATTAAAAGTAAGACTTGAAACATTTTAAAGTTTTCAATTATCAGCGCTTATAAAACCAGAGCTTTTCTCCGAGTAAAAGTGGAGAAATACTTTAGTCTGTTGACTGACACTTCATATTTGTTCCAGCTCCCTTGGAAAAAAAAAAGGTCTGACAGGAGTGAAATTAAAATTGCATCTCTCTGTCAGTTCTTCAGAATTCCTCCTTTTTCTGGTGGCCACAAGTAGCATTTAGCCCATCAAACTCATGAACAAAACATTTGATATGTGACAGTTCAGGATCCTTCTCTTAATGACATCCCGTGGCACTGCAGATTTTATAATAATGCTGTTCAATAAGATCCATTTTGCTCTCCTTTATCTCCTCTTGTTTATTTATTCATTTCTTATTTATGGCCATTGCTGCTGAATAGACGCATTTTTATCATGGGCTAATTAAAATTTATAATTCAACGTTAGTACCAATTTTTATTTATTTATTTATTAACCCTTCTCAGAGTATTTGCGATGTCCTGTAAAATTTGCATTTAAATTGAAAGCCTGAACTGAATAATCGCAAGGAAGGTATGAAGTATCACAAAAAAATAAAAATAAAAAAATGGTACCAGCCGGGAAAATCCTACCAAACCTTTGACTGACAGATGGAAAGGAATCACAAACACCTTTTATTATCTCTTTTTTACTTTCCCTTAAGAAAAATCTCTCAACTTGCCAAAGCATTCTCCAATATGAATCAATGTGGCCTAAAGGATATGGAGATTGGTCTACATGTTGAATACAAATGGTACTGCCAGTGGCAGTGAACTCAGAAAATCTTCAGTAGCATATCAATGCTTTCTAAAAAACGAACACTGTCTCCCTTGACTGACAATGATAGATGATACATACAGTAGTTAAAATACAACTTAAAATACCATAACACAAGCGAAGTTAAAATTATAAGTCAACATTAGCAAGTGTTTCACAACAAATGGCATTCTATTATTATTAAATTCTAAATTCTACATTTATACTCTTTCACACAACTTACTAAAAGTGTCACTCTGCTTTCTATGAGCATTATATATAAAAAGCCCTTTGTTAAATATAATTATAGGCTATCACGTTAACTAATTCCATTTTATCGTTATAGGGTAGAAGAGAAACATAAAGAGATTTTAACACTGTATCGATATACATTCAACAGGGTACTGGAAATTTTACTCTGAGATTTTGACCATATTTACATGACAGCATTACGCAGTTGCTACAGATTGGATTGGGATGTGGTGACTGTGGAGGCCATTTAGGTACCATGAACTCATTGTCATGTTCAAGAAACCAGTCTGTGATGATTCCTGCTTTGACACATGGCACGTTATCCTGCTGGAAGTAGCCATCACAAGATGGCTATAAAGGGATGGACATGGTCAGCGACACTACTCAGGTAGGCTGTGGCATTGATACAATGCTCAATTGGTATTAATTAGAAAATATCCCCCACACCATTTCACCACTGCTCTGACCACTGGCATCAACAAGGCATTTGTGCCCACAGAACAGTCACTTACTGGATATTTTTCCTATTTTAGATGATTCTCTGTAAACCCCAGAAATGACTGTGTGTGAAAATCCAAATAGAACAGCAGTTTCAGTAATACTCAGACCAGCCTGTCTGGCACTAACAACCATGCCATGTTCAAAGTCACTTAAATGACCTTTCTTTCCCATTCTGGTGCTCGGTTTAAACCACAGCAGATCATCTTGACCATGTCTACATGCCTAAATGCGTTGAGTTGCTGCCATGTGGTTGGCTGATTAGATATTTGCGTTAACAAGCAGTTATATGGGTGTACCTAATAAAGTGGCCGGTGGGTGTACATTCATAAAACGTCACACAATGATTTATGAAAATAATAATCCTAATCGTGCCCTTTTTACTGCTTAAGTTTGTCATTTAGTTCATCAGTCTTAATCACAGTCACAAGGAAGGAATGTATTGTGAGCTGCTCTAATGAGATGGCCTTTAAGAATCCTAATAGCCAGATGAATAGCTTGCATTCAAATCAAATCATATTCATGATTACGTCTAATTTTACATCGCCACAAAAAAAGATAGCAAATGCATCATGAATATTCGATATATCGCTCAGCAAAAACGTGACTTAATATCTAATGATAAAATCTCAAGCAGTTTTTTAAAAAAAATTTTTTCTTCACAAAAGCTACGGTTTTCCTTCTGACACACAGACACACGCACACACTAAGGTCATATCCTGTAATTAAAATGTTGCATCCAAGACCCCATCCTAACACTAATTCCCACCATCAATCCTGTGGTATCACAGATCTCTCAGATTAGCACCCATGCTACAGCGCACATGGCACACGGCCATGCACACATACAGCCAATAGCCTTGACATTTAAACCCGTCACATCGACCCCTAATCACATGCAAAATACGATGTCAATCTTGTCTAAGCCTGTAGAGCTGTGATCTTTGGGCCGCTGTGCTGTTATTTTAAAAACAGAACCATGATCAATACAGGATCAGTGCTTTAGCGCTACGCTACAACACATCCAGCTTACAGTGCTAGTACCTCCGTTTAATGAGAATATGCATGAGGGAGAGTGTTTGGGTGAAGATAAGGAAAGTCCATGGAACCATCTGGACAGCACATAAAAAAACACATATTTATTTAAAAAGAACATTAATTTTGCATATCTACCAAAGGTATACAACACACACCATTTATGCTAATTTTAAACCTACTGTGTCCCGCATGCCAAGTTAGCACAGCTGTATTTTAAAGCATTCGACATAAAGGGTTTATCATGCATATGGCACCTTTAACAATTTTATAATAAAACAGTGCAGATGGACCTAAGCAGTGAATTTTCATCTGTCAATGCCATTAAACAAGTGCTTTATGAGTATATTATCCAATGTGAATACACAGGCCATCAACAGTATTAGTTGATAGGCTGTGATACAGATTATTAGGTGCGATTTTACACCATTCTTCTCTGCCATAACTCATCTGCACGATATGCATTAGCCCTTGTGCAAAGATAAGCAAAAAGCCTCACTGCAAACAGCCTGCTGCTGGTATTTACCCACAATCCTGCTCTCCATCAAATATGTAGTTCATATTCTAAATGAGTTACTGAAGAGAGACTCTGCAAGCTATAAACTGAGCTCTATGTGGGAGCTAAAAACACTCTGTTTACTTTTTTCCACAAGGACCTTAAAATGCAGCACCCATGAATAGACCCTTCCTGCTTTGGGTCTGGTCCTTACCCCGGCCACCCTGTTTGCTAACCGCGCTAAGCCAATTGGAACTTTAAGGGGAGACTAAATAAGCAGACACCCTACAGTGGAATGCACACAGGATGCTTTTACCATTTGTAAGATGTGTGTGCATGTGTGAGTGTCAGTGTGTGTAGTGTTGTTTACATAATCTAACGAATGGATATGGACAAATGGGCAAGTGTTTTGGGTGTCACTAAGATTTCAAGGGGTAAGCTTGCCATTTTGGGATAGCTGACATTCTGGTCTCTATATTATATTAAGTATATATAAAATAGGGTAATTTTAGCCATGTGCTGCAGTAAAACTCCTTGATTATTACGTCAGGAAGTAAATATAATGTGATGTAACTACAAATAAGTCAAGCTTTAAATAGACAAATTATTAACACTCTTTGGTCATTTGTGAGAGAGAAGCTAATGGTCTAATTGAATTCAATGTTCTATCCCAGCAGACACAGGATGTCAACAAGTCGTCAGGTTGACGTACCAACGTCATGGATACGTTGCATTTTGATTGGAAATAAAAATCGATTGACATCAGAATCCAATGTCAGGCCAATGTCAATGCCCAATGTCCAACCTAAAATCAACCAAATGTCAACGTCTAATGATGTTGCAGCTTGACATTGTGTGGACATTACCACTATGACGTCTATTAGACATCTATATTACGATTTTGGTGGCCATACCTGATGAAAAAATGTCAGTATTTGACATTAATATGAACTTGGCTTTGGATGTTGGCTTGACGTTGGATTTTGGTCACTTTCCAACACAACCTTAAATCAACCAAATATCAACATCATTTGACGTCGTTTTTTTCTACGTCAAAATAATGTTGTTCGTAGACGCTGGCTAGACAATGAATTTTGATCACCTGATGTCACAACCTAAATCTAACCTAATATTAATGTCTTTTGACTTTGTGTGTCTACTGGGATGCTAATCTAAGTTGAAAGTGTTCATGTCCAAAGAATGGATTCAAAATTTGTAAAACTCAACTGTTTAACTCTAGAGGAGTTGTTAAATTTTCTAAATGTTTGTCTATTTCCACACACACAAAGAAGTGTTTTTCTTTAAACCAGTAAGACCTGAATGACTCAAGCAGGTCGCACACCAGAAGCGCCGCTCGGCGCCGCGACACGGCGCGTACATGACAGATTAAAGTATCGCACACCAGACGCGCACATTCGAATGATATTTAACATGAAACTAATCAGATGGCGCTCTGTGGCGCGGCTGAAAAATGAACTGCGTCCTGAGCCGTCGCCGGGCGCCGCCGACAGCCGCCGACTTGCGGCGCCGGTGTGTGTATCCTGATAGAAACCTATGATTAGAATTCTAAAATACATGGCGCTGCGTGGCGCTGCGCGGCGCGCCGCCGAGCGTCGCTTCTGGTGTGCGACCTGCTTAAGAAAAGTACTTGGTTGGCCACTGAGTGAATGGTCTACAAAAAATAATACTGACATCATCAGGTGAAGTCATAAACTCTGATCTCATTTTGTGGAATAAATAAATTCTGAAAACATCCACTCAGAAATATCCTTGAGCCCAACATGGCTTGGTTCTTTACAAAGTCTTAGCTAAGCAGCAGCAGTGTGAGCCTCTTGACAGTGACTCAGTGATCTGTGACTTGTGATGTAATTATTCTTTTTTATATCAGTTTACTGGCCTAAAACGGACATCTGTCATGCAGAGCCTGGGCTAATGGTCTAAGACATTCTGTTTCTCTCTTTCTCCCCTCAAAATCAGAGATATTGGCAGCTCTTTTAATCTCCAAAGATTTTTTGTAATATCTAATGGCTAAATATCATCCATTTAACTGTTCAAAGAAAAAGCAAAATGCTTTTCAATGCTCTGCCCATCCATGCCACTTCATTGTTCTGATTGGAAAGTATTTATTCTTACCTTATCACCAATGGGCACTGGTGGAAAAAGGTTAATTTATCAATGTAGCAAGGTCTATACATAAAAATAACAGTGCTTGGGAGGGAAACAGATGTTTGACCAAGTCAGCCATTCAAAAAGTTAAGGTTCAAAGGTTCCAACTGGCAACTGGCGGGCATATTGCCCTGTGTGGGTACAGGGGGTCTGCCTCTGCCACCTCTGTGCAAAAGCAACATCTGTTTGTCAGACAAACTACCAAAACTGCAGCCAACTGTTTATTATGCTCTTCTGATGTGATAGGCCAAGCAAGAAATTTGAAAAGAGTCATAGTGTGAAGATCTTTTCACCTACAACTAGATGGTGAGAAGGATCAAGAGAAAGGAACACACAAAATGACAAAAAAGAGGAGAGGATCAAAAGACTAACAGGTGGTTAGCCCTGAAGCCAAGGCCTTTTTCTGCCCACTCAAAAAGGGAATGATTAGACTCCAAGAGTCCTTCAAAATAAATACCACAGTGCCTCTGTCCATCACAGATCACTTCTGTTAGTTGGTCTGGCAGATGTCAACTGTGAAACCTCACCACTTGCTCAGCTCTCAAGCAGTGCAGTTATGTTTTTTTTTTAGAAAGTCAGACAGGCCAGTATCCACAATGGAGTAAAATGAACAATGATTGTAAAAACAATGAATGAATGGTTATATATATATATATATATGTATATATATATATATATATATATATATATATATATATATATATATATATATATATATATATATATATATATATATATATATATTGACAGATCACAGTATGCATGGTTCTGTTTCTTTTGCCATAATCAAAAATGCATTGCATGAACCAATGTGAAGTAGATCCGTATGAAGTGTCTGCAGTCAACTTGTTTTGCTTCTTGGGTCAAATTGTACATTGAACATAAAGTGGTGACCCAACATTATGGTCAGCACCAACCATGTTTATAGCAAGCAAACCCATATTTAGTGGAGTCTGGTTTGCATTTTCTTCGAACTTGCAAGGTTTCTGGAGAGGAGGGAATGTCACGTAACCTGTCCATGGTGACCTCTAACTATTTTGGCAGAAAAATGTACAAAATAATATTGCAGAGTGTGATGCTGCTCATACCATCCCAAGTTGGTTCATAACAAAACAAGCTATTACCAGTGCTAAAAGGCAAAATATGAATTATTGTTTCAAATCTCATCAGGTAGGTCTCTGGTTCGAGCCTCGGCTGGGTCAGTTGACGTTTCTGTGTGGAGTTTGCTTGTTCTCCTTGCGTTCGCGTGGGTTTACTCTGGGTGCTCCGGTGTCCCCCATAGTCCAAAGACATGCGGTTAAGGTGAATTAGGTAAGCTAAATTGTCTGTAGTTTATGAGCATGAATGAGTGTGTGTGTGTGGATGTTTCCCAGATATGGGTTGCGGCAGGAAGGGCATTCGCTGCATAAAAACGTGCTGGATAAGTGGGCGGTTCATTCCGCCGTGGCGACCCCGTATTAATAAAGAGACTAAGCCAAAAAGAAAATGAATGATGCAAATTGTTGACAACAATGGACACTCTATTGTCATCTGTATTATTATGTATTTGCATCTTTTTGGTGAACTCTGTGCTTGCACATCTTAATGTGCACACCCTAGAGGCTGGTATCCGACAGCTAGCTGAAACCATTGGAAATTTGCCCAGGGGCCTTGTGTGAGCTGTAAGGCAGGGCCCTGGTGAGGTGCTCCTCTCATCACAGCTCTGACAGAGTCATTAGGATTCTATTCCCAGCTTCCTTCTCCTCTCAGTGCTCATTAGCCATACAATCAATTAAAGCCAGTCCATGCTTACATTGCCTTTCCCTGCCAGATACCTAAATTACACATAGGTAGAATATTCTACTTAGGTGGCTGGACACTTTCCTTCACTCTGAAAAACTTTTTAGCTGGAAGAGATAGAGGGAAGGTGAATGGTTGGAATCAAAAGGGTTTTCAGTTATTTACAGTAGTGGGCAAGTTTGTCCTTGCAAGGGTCCTGCAGAGTTGCACTCCATCCTTAATCAAACACACTCAAACAAGCTTATCAATGGCTAATGCTGATGATAGACAGGGCAATTTTTTGTTAACTTTTTTTTTTTTTTTATCAAGATTGGGAAATAGCAACAGTATTGTATCTGTAGCCTATTGTCCTAATTAGTTACTCTATGTGTCAACAGTTGCTTATTTATAACACCAGTTAAGTTCAGTTCAGTGTGGTTTCAATTTCATTGCTGGTAGTACAAACACTGAAAAACAAGTCCCTCGATGAGCAGCTCCACAAGTGCCAAACCGAGCAAGCCAGTGGCGACTGTGGTGAAAAACAAACTTCACCAATTGACAAAAGTGAAGGAAAAAAATGCTTGAGAGAAACCAGGCTCAGCTGGGCACGACCATTTCTCCACTGGCCAAAGCTGCAGTCTAGGAGCTGCATCGTGGAAAACTGCAGGTATGGGTAGGTCACCGGCAGGTGATCAGGCTGGCCCATGAGATCAATGCAAAGACTCTCTGTCACTTTGATCTTTCAAGAATCAGTCTCATGCTCTCTGCTCCTCAGCCGCAGCATCAGCTCAGGATATGGTCTGGTCCAGAATTACAAAATCTCTGTAAAACTGCGGCTCTCTAGGAACAAACGTGCCCACTCTTGCCTTAGACTAAAGTCAAGACCAAACTGAGAGACTTTCACACTTGCAATCTGTTGTTTAAGTCAGTGATTCTCAACTATATTCCTTGGGCCCCCAAACACAACATGTTTGCATGTCAACAACATCTGATTCAACTCAGATTCAACTGCTAGCTCCCTAGCAGAGACTACAGAACCTAAGATGGTTGTGTGAGACTATGGAGACATGCAAAATATACAGTCCAGGAATATGGTTGAGAAACATTGGATTATCTGTGGTGATTTATAGTTCAAACGGGCGCCCATGAGTGCCCCTGTTAGACTTTTTTGTGAAGATTGCACAGTTATAGATTTGATACTTGACATTATGTCATTTCAAAGTGGAATCAACTGAAGACCGCACAGGCTGAAGTCACCATTTGGAACAGAGGCTGAGCTTGCTGAAGTGAAAGAAATACAAATTGTTTTTCAAGCCTTTGTGTATGGTCTTTGCGAACAGTAATTGAACAATGTCTTCTTCTGTAGTAGCCATTTTGGAGTTTCATTTCAGATTTCATTTCACACAATCGGGGCATCCCAAAACAACATCCTTCTAATTCAACACAATTACACCAGCCAACTGGAAATCGGTGTGTGTGTGCACTTTCTGCTCTGACAGAGTCCATCGATTTGTGCTGACAGAGACAGACAACTCTCTTGCATCACCGAATGCAACCGCTGTGGGTCTTTTCACCTTGATGGTTAACTCCTGACTCAACATCATACGGATATTCATCAGAAAGCTCTCTGCTCTCTGGGCTGTACAGTAGAGTGAACTACTGAGTCGGCCGTCAGTGGAACTGTTGCTGATGCAAACAATAGGTCTAAACCATGCTGTAAATTTATTGAGCAGTCTTGCTTCTGGAAGACAGGAGCCCACAGTGTAGGCATATTCGGAAAGTAAAGGGCACTTCAACACAAAGGAAACTTAAACTCAGTCACTGACACATATTACAGGTTGATTCAATATACACTGACAGACCTTCCTCTGAGAAAAAGAGACCCAGATCATGTCTCACAGTCCTCCTGTCCCTTTTACTCAGCCAAGCTGCATAATAACCTCCCTCTTTCGAGCACAAAGCCTCCCCAAGTGACAGGTGTTTGACTTAATATGCCCACTCCAGCTGAGCTCTGGCTCACTAGAGTGCAATTGACAATTACATTTCACACATATTGGAGAAGGCCTGTCTAAAAAACTTAGAATTAGGTTATTGATTCACTGACTCTTATTGTCATTGCTCTCAAAGTCAAGGCGGTGAAGTAATCGGTCATTTATTAACAATCTTTTCACAAAAAAGGAACTTCATATGACATGACTTTAATGACTCCAAATCTGAAATGACGACATGCATGGGTAAATAACTGAGATCATTAATATTGATATTTTCGCCACAAAGATCTGTTGACTTTGGGGAGTTTCGGTCCACTTCTGTGATCTTGTTCTGCCACGCACATTATGACTGAACTCAGACAAGGCGCCTGACATGTTTGCATTCCACCCAGAGGGATGCAACTCAGCAAAATCTATAATTGCTAATAGCATGCTAATAGGGAGGGATAATGGAGTTTATTTCTGGGGCCGCTTTTGTGCATCTATTGACTACGTTTGGCAGGGATAGCCATGCTAGCTAATCCTTGCACCACCTCTCCTTGGCTGCCTTCAGTCTGTAGGCTAATAAATAATGAGCTTCAGTGAGTTATTGATCTCCCTCGCTCTCTCATGTTACTCTGAAAGGTCTTTTTCAGAATAGGAAAATTAGAGAGAGCGAAAGCTCCTGGCATTTCAAACAGAAAAGGTATTAGCATTTTGATGGTTTGAGGTGGGGATTAGTCTTTCTTTAAGAGAAATCCAAGAGGTATCTCTTAAAGATTGATGTTTAAGATACAACATGTCCAAAGCACAGAATAGGTTTTAATAATGATTTTATTCATTCATCCATTCATTCATTTTCTTAGTCCTACTAAACATCTGGGGTTGCCATAGCGGAATTAACCTTCAACTAATCCAGCATTTGGTTTTTTGTTTTTTTCACAGCAGATGACCTTCCAGCTGCAACCCAGTACTGGGAAACATTCATACCATACCTGCCAACACTCCCATTTTTCCGGTAGTCTCCCGTATTTCAGACTCATCTCCCACCACCCTCCCGTTTAATTTCTCCCTGAAAACTCCTGTAATTTCATCCCCACAGGAAATCCCACTGGGAAATACACACCAACACGAGAAGAACATGCAAACTCCACACAGATGTTAACTGACCAGATGGTGACTTTCTTGCCGTGAGGTGACAGTGCTAACCACTGAGCTAACCACTAAGCTACAGTGTCACTTCTTAATAATGATTTTTAACAGCTTTTTTTATGCATTTACCAACCACACGAAAATGACATTGATTGTAAGGTATGTAAATATTATAACAGCCGAACAGCTCTGTTTTATTTGTTTACCCTGATTGTCTAACATTTCAGCCATTACTGACAGAACGGCAAGAATATCTGAATAACCCCTCGTTCTTCCTGTCTAGTGAGTACTACACACCACACACAAGCAGAGCCGCTGCTGTCATGTTGAGCAAAATCAGCTCACAGTGCATTAGCTGCTCTATCGGAGAGTGTATCGATCTCTCTGAACATGGTTTACAGCTCGAAAGAGAAAGAGAGGATGAGGGGAGAGGAAGCAAGAGGGAATGCATGCATTTTGCTTCATATCCTGGCTTAGAGCTGGTGACTCTTGGCTCCATTGTATAACTATAAACATTTCTTAAAAAAGCAAATGGCAATTTCTGTGAGTGCAGAGCTGTGTGGCAAACTGAGTGTTTTATTTGATTGGCTCTTTATTATTTATGATTTCCGTGCTGTAAATCACATATTGTTAGGTAACTTAAAAATATGAATTCTTTGTTATTTTGAACACTTTTCTTAAAAAAGCTGTGTTCACACAGATCCAGGCCAGTAGATAGTAATGTCACCACTTTATGTCTTAAGCAAGTTGGACTCATAGACAATTACAAAACAAAAAAGAGTTTGTTAACAATTGAAAACTGACGTCTGAAATGTGATTGGAATTGGCAAATCACAACTGTCAACCTAAGTCTGCTGTTTAATAAATGAGCATTGATTTGCTCAGGTTGCCAGGTTTATATAGCAAAACCCACCAAATTGCTTATTGAAACAAGTCCAGTGAGCACTGTCTTTCGAATGTTGGTGCTGACACTTGTTAAACATCCCAGGATGTCCGTAAAAAGAGGGGTCGCCACAGCAGAATGAACCTCCAACTTATCCAGCATGTTTTTACTCAGCGGATGCCCTTCCAGCCGCAACCCATCACTGGGAAACATGCACGCAGTCTCATTCGCATGAGCAGTAAATAGTCCCGAGTAATATACTGGGGCGTTAGGACCCACACAAACCGGAAGTTAAGCGCCCCCCGCTAGCCACTAGTTCAAATAGCAACCTTGCTTTCTCATGTGGTCTCCCATCTAGGTACTGACCGGTGGTAGCCCTGCTTAGCTTCAGTGAGTGACCATGTGTGTTGCAGAGAGCTAGCTGCTGGCAAGAGATCTCTTTTGCTTGAATTTTGCATTCCTGGATTGTCACCCCAAAATTAAAAAGCATTTCTGTGGTCCACCTTGGCTAAATTACATCTGTTTTTCCCTCAGTTGAACCTGCTAACTATAAAACCATCTGCGGCAACAGTATAACAGTAGCTCAATTCTGTGGAAAACCAGTGGACTTGGCAACACTATCAGGCAGTGCTCTCACCCAAGCATAGATTACTCCTTTAATCATTATTGACGGTCTTAACTAGTTTTATTTGACTTGGCAAATCCCAATCACAGATGCTCATGGCTGGAGGTAGCAAACATGATGGAACTCTCGAAACTTGATTGAAAACCCAAGTGAGCATACAACAAACACTGTTCATGACAAGCTGTTGGCAACTTTTCTTCAGAAAATACAGTGTTGCTAAACTCTTAAAAAAGTAACTTTTTCAGTTCCTTTGAGACACCTCCATACCCTTGCTATGGAACCAATCGATACAATATGAGCTAAAACTGTGATGCTAAGGAAGTAAGGAAACTTGGTTTCAGTTTTAGAAGGGGGGACTTGTGTTTTTATCAAGAAATGGGATGTAAGTGGTGCCTGTTGAACTTAAAGATAGATCGAATGTTCCTGTCATGTGGATTGTGAACTGATCCAAAGTTGTGAGTTTAGGGAATTAAAAGAGAGAAAGGTAAACACAGGTCTCTCACGCTGACTTGCAATGTATCTCGGCCTACTTGGACTTGAAACATTTGCACATCCAGTTGGGTGTAGAGAAAAATATTAGCATTTGGGGTCCTTGTGTGGTTTTGATCAATGTCAATATAGGGGAAATAATCGCTTATATAGTCAACAAAGAAATCATACTTTTTTGTTTTTTGTTTGTTTTGTTCCCCTGCACTCTTGCATGAGAACACTGTGCTAAAGAAGAATTGCTGGTGTGTATGTGTTCAGCACAAAGAAAGTTGTTTTGAGCCATGTAACAAATTAACCAATAAGTCTTAAATGAGCTTAAATGTAATTGGTTAATTATAGTTTTATCAGCAATTAACTGGGTTGAATAAATGAATGATTGATGGAATGAATGAATGATTAAACAAACAAACAAACAAACAAACAAACAAATAAATAAATAAATAAATAAATAAATAAATAAATAAATAAATAAATAAATAAATAAATAAATAAATATTTGTAAATTAACTGAAATAAATTAAGTTTGCAGTGTTTTGTATTAAAATAAATGTCTAGAAATCATAAACAATGTATTGCATGTAAATGTTATGCATATTGCATGATAAGTAATAAAAAAATATATAAATAAATAAAAACAAACTAAAATAGAAATGTTAGATTGGACACCAAACCTAAAAAAAATCTAATTAAATGGTTAAAAAAAAAAAAAAAAAAAATATATATATATATATATATATATATATATATATATATATATATATATATATATATATATATATATATATATATATATATATATATATATACATTTCTAGACATTTATATATATATATTTATATATATTCTAGACATTTATATATATATATATATATATATATATATATATATATATATATATATATATATATATATATATATATATATATATTAAAATGTATTGATAAAAATGTCAACACTGAACAATGAATTGTGAACTCTAAATTAATAATAATAATAATAATAATAATAATAATAATAATAATAATAATAATAATAATAATGTTGAATAATAATAATAATAATGTTGAATAATAATAATAATGATCATAGTAATATCAATAAATACAGACTATGAACAATAAATTGGTTAATTGTAGTAATTGTAGCAGTGGTATTGTATTTCTATTTTATTAACTGATTAATTAACTAAATTTATTTTTAGATGTAAACAGCATCTGGTAACAGTAAAAATAAACCATATATGGAAAATACATTATGCCAAACATAAATAAATAAATAAATAAATAAATAAATAAATAAATAAATAAATAAATAAATAAATAAATAAATAAATAAATAAATAAATAAATAACAACCTATTACAGATGAAGATAAAATAGATAATAAGAGGGATTTGTGGCTAATTCAGTCTATAATTACCTTTTCACAGAAACCCAGAGGGTCTCTCAGCAATAATATGACATCAATTTCAACACGGGTATCTTCATCTACAACGTTAAGTTTTAACCACACATCTCTCACGCCGAGCTGATTGAAGCTGGCTCAGATGTAAGCCTAAATGATGAGGAATTTAAATGACATTTTAATCAATTTGAGACAAATCTTCCCCTGTTCTATTTACTCCTCGGTATTCCATAATGCACTGTGGAAGATTAGCATACAACTCATTAAGCAGCCAAATAAGTCATCTTTGCCTATATAATCAGTAATATACAACCTGATTATGCAAAAACAAGTGACTTCAATTCTCAGTTGTTGCTTTAAAACATTAGATTTGATGAATGGCTAGGGAAATTCTGTGAGTGGATTATAAAGGTGGAACCGTTAACTTTCCTCCACGCATTTTGAAAAAAAAAAGGCAAGCAGAGCCAATCGAGATCCAGATTTCATGGCGGCTTTTCAAGGATTAGATGGCAAACCCTTTGGCTTTTGCATCCCTGCCTTTCAGACAAAACGAGCCTTGATCTTTTTTCAGATCATGTCGCGCACCATTCATCATTCTGACAAGATTCAGAGAAAGGTCTCCACTTGCAAAGTTCCTTTTGGTAAATGAGGGATTCTATTGGAGCAGACGCAATAATGGCCTTTACTGCGAACACCGAATTAAGACCCTGTGAGCTGAAGATGTCTGCCTGTCAAATATCCCAAAAAATAAATAAATAAAAACTGGTATTGGCGCATGAGTCATTTATTTTAAATTCGCACAAATCAGTTCAACGTGCTGCAATCTTTGCATGAATGAACTTCGCCTCGAAATAGACTGATTGTTTATGAAATGGCTTTTGGTGTAAAGTCAACATGAATCGCTGTTTGCAACCCATTTCGCTGAGAGAAAGCAAGGCGTGAAATGAGGCGAACGTTGGGCGGGGCTAACAGAATGAGGCCAGATGGTTGGAAGAGAGAGGTTGAGGAGCAAGAGAGATTTCGAACATCAGCCAAAAATATGTGCATTGAGAGAAAGATTATGAAGAGGCTGTACTGTTTGTAGAATTCAGAAATTCATGTTGTTAGTGACGGCAACACGGTGGTGCAGTTGGTAGCGCTGTCACCTCACAGCAAAAAGGTCGCTGGGTCGGGCTGGGTGAGTTGGCATGTCTGAATGGAGTTCACATATTCTCCTCGTGTTCGAGTGGGTTTGCTCTGTGTGCTCCAGTTTCCCCCACAGTCCAAAGACATGTGCTGTAGGTAAATTGGTTAAGCTAAATTGTCTGGAGTGTATGTGTGTATGTGTTGGTCCTCCAGGTTGAGGTTTGATTGTTGGGCTAACAGCCCACCTCATAAAAATCTAGATGTTACAAAACACCAACATGGTGTGGCTAAATATCAACGTCAATATAAATGGCCCTGGGAGTAAGTAAGTGTTGTTAGTGACACCGGTAGCTGTTAAGTGAATTGCAGCCAGCAACATGCAGTTGCAGTCAGAATTAATAGTTCTCCTGATTTTTTCCCTCAATTTCTGTTTAACAGAAAGATTTTTTTTAAACAGATGTCTAAACATAATAGTTTTAATGACTATTTTTAATACCTGATTTATTTGCTATGATGACAGTACATAATATTTTACTAGATGTTTTCCAAGTATTCAGCTTATAGTGCAATTTAAATGCTTAACTAGGCAACACTGAAAAAAAATATGTCTCCAAAATTGCTGCCAACTATTTATATGAGTTAAATTTAAACAATTTAAATTGAGTAATGTTCAACTTTGTTTGTTTGTTTAAATTCAGCCCAAATAAATAGTTTACAGCCATTTACAGTATTTCTCAGTAGCTTTAGTGCATTTCTCACAACACTATTTACATTTGCACAACAGTTAATGCATTTCTCAAAACAATTAGTCATTTGTGCACATCATAGAAGCAGTTTCTCATTCCTTCCAACAAATTGCCAATGCTTTTGGACATGCATCAAATGCTTTCATACAACTCTCTGCTGTTTATAACATTATCATTTGCTTATGTCATCATCATTTGCTTATGTCAAAATGAACTAAACTTGTGAATGCTGAATAGTCTTCCATATAAAACTAATAGTCCTCATTTCATTTTTTGAGGTAATACATACAAACATGTTGCCAAAATCTGTCAAGCAAATTTTAGAATTTTTAATTTTATTTTTCCTGAAAATGTCTTCTAAATTAAACAATTTCAGGAATGATTTACAGACCTATATGTGTTGTAGGTTCAGTTACAATATATACTGCAACATTGTTTATAGTTGTGCACAGCTCTAACCAAAGGAACTTTGTTTGTTGTAAATAAGGGTGTGTTTATTATTTTCCACAATGCTGTGAATACATTAGAATTGCAAAGAGCATATGCAGTAAACATGTGAAACATACATAAGTGTCTTGTACTCAGATACCTCACTAAATACAGTGATGTCTAACTTTACTGTAGTTTTCAAATGGCTCTGCAAATAGTATACAGTGCTGTCTTGAGCAGTTTGTGAAGTGTCACCAAAATCTGACTTTTTTGCATTGGAAAAAATGTACAGAGTAAACTGTCATATTGAAAACATGACAAAGCCGTTTGACTTTCTTGTTCATAAACAATGGTGTCAAGACATTTTATCTTGATGACACTGACACTTTCATTGACATTAAAACTTGCTTTTGAGGAATGAACTATCCATTTTGAGCAAGTGACACACATTTGCAGGTTATCATCTAGGTTTTGCAATTTGTACTAATTGTTTTGAGAAATGCATAAGCTGTTGTGCAAATGTGAATAATATTGTGAGAAATGCACCAAAGCAACTGAAAAAAACTAACTTAAAAAAGTTATTTTTTTTAGTGGAAGTAGGTCAATAGCATAACTATAACATAACTATTAACTATTAGGTTAATAATACTATTGACCTTAAAATGTTTTTTTTTATTATTATTATTTATTAAAAATTACATTCTAGCCGAAATAAAACAAATAAGACTTTCTCCAGTAGAAAATATATGTATATATTACAGGAAATGTTGTGAAAAATTCCTTGCTTTGCAAAACATGATTTGGGAGATATTTTAAAAAGAAAAAAAAAGAAATTCACAGGATGGCAAACAACAAAAAAAAAAATCTATTAATTTAAATAATAAATTATTGCTTCATAAATGTGTAAATACTTGTTTTATTTTATCATAATGCAATGATTATGGTGTGACATACTGTATACTTTATGTTTAGTTACAATTAATTGTATGATTTCACAAAATTCATTTATTCATTTTCCTTCGGCTTAGTCCCTTTTCACCCCTTCATCAGGGGTGGCCACAGCGGAATAAACCACCAACTTATCCAGCATATGTTTTACACAGCGGATGCCCTTCCAGCCGCAACCCAGTATTGGAAAACATCCATAAACACT